>NC_141699.1:194046563-194280909 GCF_964263255.1 Lissotriton vulgaris
ATGACCTGTGTAATGAATACTAATTAGGAAGATCAGATTGTGACCCTCTCGATTCCTAATTTTGCTTACCAACCTATTTAGATATGGGTCAGTTCACAAAATACGTTACTGGCTGCAAAAATACTGGTCAAAGATCGCAGTCGCTTTATGTGACTGTACTCTTAGTATATTTGGCCCTAAAATCTATGTATCTGGTTCCTCTCATCTGTTTTTATTAAGTTGTATGTTTTTAATAAAATATTTCTTGATTTTTAGGTCTAGTTTGACAGTGCAGTGATCACCAAGATGTATTGTTACAAGTTCTATAAAATATACATAGCGTAGGCTTGGGCACCACCCTTATTACCTCTGTCCCACTGCTGTTACCTCCACCACCACTATTGCCACCAGCACCATACCTAGCAATACCATTAATGCAAACACTTCCACACCACCTTGGCTACATTGCCACTGATATGCATTACTAACAGAGCAGTGAACAGCATAGAAACAAAATTACTTCAATAAAAACGATCACCAAATATCTCTAATCTAGGACCCTACATTCCAGGTTGGCACAGAGTCTAATAATTCCTCCATACAGAACAACCTTTGTGTTACTACTTTCTCCGTTCAAGCCACCAGATTATGCATTTCCCAAACTGCAGAGTTTAGAGCCACTGAGAACCACTTGGAGTGCAGAAGAATAGTTAATAGTTGATTGTCGCCAACCTGATCCATCAGACAATATGTACGATCTTGTTCATAAAGACGAGTGCCAATTTATGTCATTGCCTTGCTGTCTACAAACAGTTGCCTTGTACTATCCACTAATGATCAAGGAGAACCACATCAACCCAATCACCTTACTTGGGCCCCTTTATAAGAACAAGGGAGAACCAGCTTAGCAAGTCCTTTACATGTTTCCATTGGAGCTTTTGTTGCATGGAGGGTGTTTGTCTACACCAGAGGTCTTCAAACTTTTTGATGCCGAGACCCCCTTTGTAAAAGCTTTTTAGGCGTAAGGACCCCCTTCCGACAAAAGTTTCTAGAAACTGGTACTCCTCATCATCAACTTTTGACAACCATAAATGCGCCTGTTAGACCTCATCACATCCCTCCATCATTCATACACCAACACTTTCACACATCCATCAATCCACCCTTTCATCCTTCCATCCATACATCCATCCTTCATCCATCCACCCTTTCATCCTTCCATCCATACATCCATCCTTTACCCATCCACTCTTCCTTCCATCCACCCATCATTCATCCACCCACCTTTTCACACATCCATCCATCATTCATCCATGCAACCTTTTATCCATTCATACATCCATCCACCTTTCATCTTCCCATCCTTCATCCACCCACCCTTTCATCCTCCCATCCTTCATCCACCCACCCTTTCATCCTCCCATCCATACATCCATCCTTCACCTATCCACCCTTTCATCCAGCCATCCACCCACCCTTTCATCCATCCATCTACCCATCATTCATCCCCCCACCTTTTCACACATCCATCCATCCATCATTCATCCATCCACCCTTTCATCCATCCATCCTTCATCTGTCCACCCTTTCATTCTTCCATCCATACATCTATCCTTCACCAATCTATCCTTCATCCATCCACCCTTTCATCCTTCCATCCATACATCCATCATTCATCCATCCACCCTTTCATTCATCCATCATTCATCCACCCACCTTTTCACACATCCATCCATACATCCATCATCCACCAATTCACCCATCCTTTACCCATCCACCCTTCCTTCCATCCACCCATCATTCATCCACCCACCTTTTCACACATCCATCCATCATCCATCATTCATCCATGCAACCTTTTATCCATTCATACATCCATCCACCCTTTCATCCTCTAATCCATCCATACATCCATCCTTCATCCATCCACCCTTTCATCCCCCCATCCATACATCCATCCCTCATCCATCCTTCATCCATCCACCTTTCATCCTCCCATCCATACATCCATTTACCCTTTCCTCCATACATCCATCCACCCTTTCATCCATCCACCCATCATTCATCCCCCACCTTTTCACACATCCATCCATGCATCATTCAACCATGCAGCCTTTTATCCATTCATACATCCATCCACCCTTTCATCCTCCCATCCATACATACATCCATCCTTCATCCATCCACCCTTTCATCCTCCCATTCATACATACATCCATCCTTCATCCATCCACCCTTTCATCCTCCCACCCATCCTTCATCCATCCACCCTTTCATCCTTCCATCCATACATCTATCCTTCACCAATCTATCCTTCATCCATCCACCCTTTCATCCTTCCATCCATACATCCATCATTCATCCATCCCTTCATCCATCCATTCACCCTTCATTCATCCACCCATTTTTTTACACATCCATCCACCCTTTCATCCATCCATCCTTTATCCGTCCACCCTTTCATTCTTCCTTCCATACATCTATCCTTCACCAATCTATCCTTCATCCATCCACCCTTTCATCCTTCCATCCATACATCCATCATTCATCCACCCACCTTTTCACACATCCATCCATCCTTCAGCCTTTCATCCATCCATCCACCCATCATTCATCCACCCACCTTTTCTGTGCCTCTCTAATATGGGGGGGGGAGGGGGGGAGAATCAGTATCTCTCTGCGTCGTGGTCATTCTTCTTTCCCACTCATGGGAGGGCATCTCTGTGCCTCCCTGCTGGGGGCGGGGGACGTGTCATGGGACCCACAGCTCCAGGTGCGCAACATCCATTGAACTCAAAGGGCTACACTACAGCCACTCCCTCAGCCCCCCCCCCCAGCTCCCCCAAGCTTGTGTATGTGAGCCCGGCTGTAACAGCTTCAGGGACACACACACAGTCACACCCAAGTACTTGACAGGTCTTTAAAAGACCTTTTACTTGTTAATGAGGCGTTGATATTTTTCACACCTCGGTGTGAATTAGGCCTCCGCCGTGAGAACCCTCGATCAGCCCAATGCCAGGAACTGCACTCTGCAGAATCTGCGACCCCCTTCCCAGGACTCCACGACCCCCCTGGGGGTCGCGCCCCACAGATTGAAGACCGCTGGTCTACACAATGTTATATATTTCAGTATAGCATGCTATGTGAAGGTGCTTGGGTACAGCATTTTGGGGGTAGCAAGTACTGTAGAAATACTACAGTGCAATATGCTATTCCACTTGCAAATGTAATTTCTTTCTATATGTTCACATCCTCAGATTGCATGCTACCTCAAAAAGCATTATCTATATTCCTAAAGCTATGCAGGAAAAAGTGACCTTGACTTAAAACTAGCGATTGTATCACTTGCCTTCCTTTCTGTTGGATGACCCTCTCCTTACCCTCCATCCTGTACATGCCTTATTCCAGAGGTCTTCAAACTAGGGGGGGATGGGCCCCCCTAATGTGGCCTCAACTTATCCCAGGGGGGGGCGCCAGCCTCTGGTTAAAAGAAGCATCATGCGGTTAGCAGTCCCTTGTTTTAAGCTGAAAACAAATGATCAGCAGTAAGACCCTCTGTAATGGGCCATTTCTAACATATTTTGCCATTTATATCATTGTAAATTTGATAGAATAATTGTGAAAAATTCTGGGGTGGTCCCAATAATTTTTATTTATACTGAGGCGGGCCTCGCATTAAAAAGTTTGAATTCCACTCCCTTATTCTCTCTGAGTGCAGCCTACCCTAAGGCACATGAGTTTCTGCTTACTTTCCATGTATTTATCCTAAATCACCTTCTTTGAAACAATACCCCTGCAACCTAACAATACCTAATCTCCTCCTCTCACTGCATGAACTCTCACACCCACCCCCACTAAAGATCTCATCTAACTCCTTTTAATTCAATTCAATCTCCTACAAAGAAACTGGAGTAAATGCAAGGAATGGTTTCCTTTATAACTCAAAACTAAGCCTGACAACCAATGATAATCAGTACTAATCAATAACCAACAATAACCAGTGGATTACCTACTAACTTTAAGTTCTGGGGTAGCATGCTTCTCACAGCAAATCACTGCACTGGCTCATAAGGGATAGTAAGCACTACATAACTGTAATTACAATACAATACTACCTCCATTACAATTCCATCACCACTATTACTACCACCACTGCATTTGTGCATTCTGACTTTGTATGCTTTATTATTTGAAAGCCAGACCTATTGGCGTTGCAAATGTTTTTTCTAAATTAGCTTGAGCATTTTTATGTTGTGTTCTTTAATATTGTTTTTGTACTGCTTGCATTTGGGAATTTCCACCTTCTTGTGTCATAGCTATGATTCTTTAGGTTTTGATTTCCTTAGAACCGTGTAGTGACCTAACCAGATTATATTTATTATGTTGGTAGAGATCCCTCCGTCCCAAATTAGCAATTCACATTCTGGTAATATACCACTGTAAAATTCAAGAATTAGCTGAAAAATATGTTAATGCTTGCCTACTGAGATCAAAAACTGTCATATGGTATAACCCCCCTATCCTATTCCACAAATACATTCTCCCTTACAAACATCAGTTAAGGAGACATTATAGTTGTGATCCAAACCCTAAAACAACACTGAAGCTCCATAGTTATTTTGGGTATGCAAAAAGGAAGCTGCCAATGCAGTACCATGCTTGTGACCATGCATTACATTATGCATGACATCACAAATGACATTATCATTGACATTATTGGTGCTGTGCCAATAAAATATAAGAACAAAACAAGGATTACGTGGCTTTAGCTGTTCAAGCCTTGAAATCAAGAAGAGGGGGATCTAAATCCAAAGGGATGGAGCATCCAGTAACTGTAAAGTTAAAATAAATGTTCCCTTTGGATGGGACCTATATTTAACAAATCACACCCATCATACCACCGTACGTATGTTCCACACACACCGTACTAATCAATGATTAAGGCACTTCTAAGTCGACTACTTCTTCTTGTCAAAATATTAGTACATTTTAATCAATATGAAACTGTACAAATTTGCATTATACACAAAGAATTAATAACATCATTAAAAAAACACAACTATTCAAGTACATGTCAAAGGACCTAAATGAAAATAGGGGTATTAATTATGTCATTTGTGATGTCGCCAGTCATGTATTTGATGATATAATTTGTTAAGTTGTATGTGATACCATTTGTGCAACCATGAGGAGATCATGATAACCATAGCTGGGTAATTACATTGTCATTTTTAAAGGGAATGTGTATTGTGTATAATTTGCATTCGTTGTCATCATAATAACCCTTTAACAAAGTTGTGTGCATGTGTATTTTTTTACATTTGGGAATAACTGGGGGAGAATCATGTGATGGTAACTGTGAGACTAAGGCAATGTTATTTGTAGGTATTAATACGATTTGATCTTGAACATGCAACATATTACTAGGCCTCGGCAAAATTTTGTTACGTCTGTATAAATTCCTGTAATTTTCATCATTTCATGTTACGCTTGTTATACTGAATTCCCAAAACTATGCCACAACGCCACTTCGAGAAATATGAAGTCCATCTGGGTAAAAATCATATCGCAGGAGCACTGGAACAACACAAACAAATTATTTTATGCTTAACATGTATATTGGTCTGTGCATATTCACATATCCGTTATTTGATTATATGCTTATGGGTCTCTGTTTTATTTTATCTATCACAATATGTGATAAGTTATACAAGTTATTTGATTATATGCGTATGGGTCTCTGTTATTTTACATATCACAATATGTAAATAATGTTCATAACAATTGTATCTATAACTGCTTCAATATTAAAATATTGCAGAAATGTAACATAAAAATACAGATAAATAAAGAAATTTAAGAAAAATAAAAAAATATATATACATAAATAAATTAGCTTTATTTACAACAACACCTGAAAGTCAGAGTTTAACTATTTATCCATAAATTAAGATATGAGACTTTATATTATACAATCTTTATATCTCGCTAATATTTTCCATATACATGTATAAATTTCTATGTAAATATGTATCTATATATTTATTACTTTACTCCTATTGTAGAAATAAAACAAACCCGTCAACTCTCTCTGCTTGGTCTCATCCTATACCTCTTTCAATATATCCTCTGTGTCAACTCCGACTTATCCAAAACCTCACTGTACTACTAAGAGCTCCCTAATAACCCCTTCTAGACTCTTCCCTCCTCCATCCCTCCTTTTAGTCCTCCCAAACCTCATTTTACTACTATGATCTCCTAAATAACTTTTTCTAAACTCTTCCTTCCTCTATCCCTCCTCTATCCTATTCAATCCAATTAACATATGTCACATGTCCAGCGCTCAAATGAATAACCCTATACTAACCCGCCACTCATCCACTTTGGGTTCCGGAGTGGCATGCTACTCGCCAAAAGCATTTTAATGCATTGTCAGGGATAGTAAACACTATATAAATACAATTACACATGAACATATGTAGGAAGCTGGCTCTGTATATACTATACCAAAGTAAGGTATAGTGTGCACAGAGTCCAGTGGATCCCCAGAGGTCTACAGAGGCATAAGTAGACAATACCAAAAGCTCTAATTGCGGTAGTGTGGTCGAGCAGTCAGGCTTATCAGAAGGCTGTGTTAAGCATTTATTGTACACACTCAGGCACAAATTTTAGCACACACTCAAAGACAGAATCCAGACCAATTGTTTTGTATAAAAAGTTAATATTTGAATATTTTATTTCTAGTACCAAGAAGTACTCAGTTGCAGGTAAATAATAGTTTTCAAAGTAGGTATACTTTTCAAAATGCAGTAGGAATCGTTTTACAAGGCATTGGAAATGCTTTACAGTCTTGGAAATACGTTTGTATTGTCACTCGAAAAACAGTAACAATTAGTACTTGACAAATATAGTTGTATGCAATAGATAGAATGCAATGCAAACCTAAGGAAGGAAAACAGTAATGCAATGCAAACCTAAGGAAGGAAAACAGTGATATGCATAGTACAAAACTTACTTTTCCAGTCTTCAAGGGTTTAGACCAACACTAGGCAACATTCAGTGTAACTTAGGTACTGCACCCCCAGCGGCATTGGGCCGGTGGGGTGTAGAAGTCATTGATCTCAATATTAGTCAATGGAGACTGGGGGCACCAGAAGAGGTGCGGGATTTGGTATGGGAAACATCCTTTACACCGCGGATGTTTCAACGCAGTGCTGTTACGACGCTTCCTTTACAACGCAAGTCGTAACCACGACTTGCGCTGGAGGGCGCTACAGGATTAAGAATAGTATATTTACTATTCCAACACCTTCCCTAGTGTCCACGGGGACTGGTGTTAGAATAGTAAATTATACTATCTCGATCCGCGCCCCCCTTGCGTTGTAAAAGACGAGTTGTAACAGCACGCGTTGTGACAGTACGCGTCGTAACGTCATACATCCATTTGGTATTGATACAGCGGGGTCGATACCAGCAATGAGATTTGCCCTCGTGGTCAGTGGAGAGCAATGGATATGGATGAGATTCAGAAGACCGCCAACACCCTTACCGCTGCGGTCGTCGCCAGCGAGCTACTGTAGATCGAATGGAGGCACCCTCAACTTAGAAGTTGCAGCTGTTGGGATGGAGATGTTAAGAAGATGGAGGAGTTCTGCCACCGTCAGACCATCACAGAGAGGAAGCAGTCGAGTAGGTGGTGCAGAGGGAGGCCAACAGGGCCACTTGCAGGAGGGTACAGACTCTCGGGGTGGAGCTTTTTGGGCCAAGAGGATCCCTCTAGGTTGTGAAAGCTGTCCAGCTATGGTGCTTTCTTCCACAGGGCAGAGTCGCGTCGACACAAGTGCTGGTCCTCTACCACTGCAGTCGTGGTTTTTTTTTCACCAGTGAGTCGCGTCGACACAAATTCTGGTCCTCAACTGCTGCGGTTCGTGTACTGGCATACGTCGGGGACAGGTGGTGGGGTTCTTGCCGAGTTCTGTCTGCAGCGATATAGTTCCTGGTCCTGCGGCAGTCTTCTTCTGCCTTCTTTGGTCCATTGAATCTGAGGGTCAAGGTTCAGGTTTTCCCTAAATATTGAATTTAAGGGTGTTACAGGTACTGGCAGAGGGTAGCCAATAAGCTACTTGCCTTTAGGGTGACAACAACTTTAGAGTGTTCCCTCCCTTTGGGAAGGGGCATCCCTCTAAACTGATTGGGTCAAATCCTTCCATTTAAGATGGAGGATTTCTAAAGGAAGGGGTCACCTCGGTTTAGGCCACGTTAGGGGTGGTCCTGGCAGAAAGGGGACACACCTCTGGGGATTACAAATTTTCCCGAGTACCTTGCCGCCAAAAGTGGGGCTTGGTCAATGGAATGGACATCTCCACTAGCTGGAGAGACCCTAGCTAACCTATGAAAGGGGAGGAAGACTTTGATGCTCACCACCCTAAATGCTGTTCCTGCTTGGGGGTAGGTGTGAAGCACCCCTACCCCAAGCAGCCCTTGTCTCTGACCCACGAGAGCACAACTGCTCCCACCTCAGGGGTCAGAAACATATCTGTC
This sequence comes from Lissotriton vulgaris, assembly GCF_964263255.1. Taxonomy (NCBI): domain Eukaryota; kingdom Metazoa; phylum Chordata; class Amphibia; order Caudata; family Salamandridae; genus Lissotriton; species Lissotriton vulgaris. The sequence goes on from NC_141699.1 coordinate 194,055,084, forward strand.
TGTGGCAGGCTGGTGCAGACCGGTCAGCTGGACAGGAGGGAGTTGGTTGTTTATCAGGAGGCATCTTTAAGCTGCCCTCTGAGTGCATTTTGTAATAATTCCAGCGCAAGCATCAGTGTGGGTTTATTATGCTGAGGAATTCGATATCAAACTCCTTAGCATTCAGTAAAGCCAACATGAAGCTGTGGAGTTCATAATGACAAACTCCCACCCCATGTACTCAAAATTGCTTCACTGCACTTACAATGTCTGTGTCTGACACAAGCACTGTGGGGTCACATTGCTCATGCAACTTTGCCCTCACCCGTGGTATAGTGCACCCTACTAGAGAGGTGATTTACTTGTGCAACAGGCAGTGGTTGCTAGGCATGACAAACAGGGAAATGTGCCACTTTGACCCTTCCGTTTTGTCTGCCCCAAAACACACAGTCTGCAATGGTAGTGTGTAGGTGTTTGATGAGGGGTCTCTGAGGGTGGCACAATACATGCTGCAGCCCTTAGAGGCCCTCTCTGGTCACAAGGCCCTTGGTACCTTTTACAAGGGACTTGCATGGGATCCAGAGGTGTGCCAATTGTGTAAATCAAGGGACAGTTTTGGGAAAGAACATAGGCCTTGGGACCCTGATTGGCAGAGACCCAGTGCACATTCAGTCAAAGTGCATCAGAAATCTGGCAAAAAGTGGAGGGTTACTGCAACAGAAACCCACTTTCCTACAACAGAAAGTAAGTAGCTATATTTCACGACAATTGTGTGTTTTGCACTTTTATTAGCACAAAATGCATCCTAGTGCCTAAAACAGACACAAGTATGCATTTCACACTAAAATATAGCGCTGAAGGCTAGATTTGCATTTTAAGGAATTACACATTATTTTCCAGAAAGTTGCATAAATACGCAAAATGAAATTACACTGGTTTCGCACGCAACTAGCAATTACTTTCAAGGGATCTCAAGGACATGGTCGGATTGCTAATGCGGGGCACTCTGGTAATCGGCGATGGATCAGTATGCAGCTGTGGGCTGCTTTTTTGACCAGCATGGTGACCGATTTGGACTGTGTCTCTGCTGTTCAGATGCCATCAACGGCCCAGTGGGTGCCTGGGTGGCCTTTCCGGAGGCAGATGGGCCACTGTTACCTGAGGTGTCATTCCCAGTCTCTCACTGGACCTTCCCATTAATGTATGGAAATTAAGTAAAGGCAGGGCCTGAGCACAAGTGGCCTCACTGATATTCAGGTGTGGTTCACCATTGCGAACTAATACGTGCACAAAAAGGCGTAGCAACATTTGTATTTTTTTTTATCTCAGTGAACTTTTAAAAAAACACGCCTCTTTTAGAGAACCCCCCTTCCTTCTTTTCATAATACTTAAAACACTGAAGCAGCAGTTTTCGAAGATGCGCAACCAGCAATGTGGATTTTTTTTGGGGTGCTCGGGCCTATTTTTTTTTTTATCCCAATCCAACTGTGCTCGTGGGCTACTTTCAAAATGTACAATACATTACCCTATTATTTCTGTGCTCTGTTTACTACAACTTGTATAGATAAGAATTATAATTCTGGATACTTATCGTTAATACGATTTGATAAGGTGATGTCTAAAGGGTTTGATAAATAGTCAACCGAAAGGGCAGTTTCACAGGTGTATGGAAACTATTTCTGGATGTATTCCACGAGAGGGCAGTAGAGGCTAATAGAAAGCTAACATCACGTACTTCGGGATCAGATCATAGGGCATCCTTAACCGAATCTGATCCTCGTTAGTGCAGTTACATTTACAAAAAAAAACATAGGACTATGTCAACAAAGGGGAAATATGAAATGGATGTGCAACGCATTAGTTCTTTGAACACACAAAAATCCTGACTTTTTGCTGCTCGCAAAACACTTATGTAAAAACCGCGCGTGTGTGCATACACGCCCATCGACGAGCACTCACGTGTGCATGTAATTGCCATATATGCCGATGCCTGAAATTATGAACCCATACCTAAGATACATGGCTCTCTGCTGCGCATGCGTGTAGCGTTCTGCGTATTGTTCGATTTAGTTGTTTGCAGTGGAAATATGCGTCGAACAATATTTTAAATGGAGGCGGATAGAAAGCTGCCCACACCTGACTGCGCTCAAACACTCCAGGCAGCAATCACAATCACAATAATGAAGCACATAAACCGAGCAACCTGCCAGGGCCCTAGCTCTTCACACTGTGGCACATTGCAGTTTTGACCCCGTGTGCTAAATTACCTGTGAAAATGCAGACCCTCACGAAGAACCGCACTGAGAAGTCACAGACAGTGGCAAAAATTAGATCCAGAGGAGTGAAGAGAGGACAAATATGCCATGGTGTAGGAAAAAGGCTGAGGTGGTCCACTAATTAGGGGGTAGAAAGCTGCCCACACCTGACTGCGCTCAAACACTCCAGGCAGCAATCACAATCACAATAATGAAGCACATAAACCGAGCAACCTGCCAGGGCCCTAGCTCTTCACACTGTGGCACATTGCAGTTTTGACCCCGTGTGCTAAATTACCTGTGAAAATGCAGACCCTCACGAAGAACCGCACTGAGAAGTCACAGACAGTGGCAAAAATTAGATCCAGAGGAGTGAAGAGAGGACAAATATGCCATGGTGTAGGAAAAAGGCTGAGGTGGTCCACTAATTAGGGGGAGGGGGTAGTATGTGATGGTATAGCCGCTGTGTATAGACCATAATTGCTGCAAAATAATTGAGGAGTGGGGTTTCCCCTTCAATGGCTCCATGTTTAAACTTCGAAAGAAAATAGACACTGTAACACTTTTTGGATATGCCTATTTAGGGCCTTATTTATGAGGCCTTGCGTAATTTTTACACCGCAACGCACCAGTGGCCTAATAAATGAGCCATGCTGTGTCATATTTACAAAGTGACACATCTAGATAGATGCGTCACTTTGTAAACCTCTGCGCCACATTATACCTGCGCAGGTATAATGTATGCAGGGGGGGCGTTCCAACGCAAGAAAGGGTCGTAGAAGTGACGCAGTGAAATCTATGAGATTTCACTGCGCCACTTTTAGGACTCAAATGCGTCAATATCTTACGCCTGCCTCATGGCAGGTGTAAGACTGGCACAGGCAAATTGAACATGGGACTTGCCCATGTTTAATGACCAATTGCTGGAGTTGCGTCACTTTTGTGACACACTCCAGCAATGTGTCATTTTTGCGCCTACAGATACGTCAGAAATACTGACGTATCTGTAACTCCTTGCGCCATGATGCGTCATACTGTAAATATGATGCATCATTGGTGTCGCAAGGAGGGCGCTATGAAAAGTGGTGCATCGCTGTTTTCACGCAGCGATGCGTCACTTTTCATAAATGAGTACCTTACACTTTAGTATTGGCGCTATAGCACGTTTGGAGGAGGAGCGGGAGAAATGTAGCATTATGGTGTGGACATATGAGTTACTGCTGCTTGTCAGTATGTAAATCACTTGTGATTTGAAGCACTTTAAGGAACATATTGGTACTTTCAGCACTTTAAGCACTTTGATTTAGCATTCCTAGTGACAGAGATAAAAAGAGGGTGAGGTTCCCAGGAATTTATTGAAGCTGGCTTCATTCAATTCAGTGCTAATGGTCTAAACAATAAAAAGAAGCCTGGGTGGGGGAGTGTACCCCACTGTGGTGTTGCTACAGGAGACTCATATACCGCTGAGAAAGCTACCAAAGGTCTCCATGTTCAAGAAATGGGCAGGTGTAGAAGCTTTTCGTCTGCCCCGATGGCTCACCGGGGTGTCGTTGTTTTTTTAGCTGATGAATTAAATGCAGAAGTTCTTGATTGGGCCAGTGACACACAGGGCTGCTGGTTCTGGGTTAATTGCTCTGTCTTTTCAGGGCACTTCGCTTTTGTTACCTTTTATGCCCCGGTGGAAGATAATGTTGAGCCATATGAGGGGCTGTTTCAATCTTCAATACAAGCCCCAGTTGAGATTATCCCGGGCGGAGATTTTAACTTTTTGCAAAGTCCTAGGATAGGCTCCTCTTCAAGTCTTAAAAGGCAGCTGAAGCCCAGGGTAACGAACTATCAAAAAGTCCTCTCTTTAATTGACCCTTGGAGGGATAACTTTCCAGTAAAGAGGGAATTTGCATGTGTTTCGTGAGGTTTCGAACTGCCTCACAGATTGATTTCTTTATAATCTCAAAAATCCTGATGTTTAAAGGTTTGCAGACTCTCCCGAAGTGCTTTTCAGACCACGCAGTTCTCCAGTTGGAGCTTTTTTGTGGAAAGGGCAAGTGAGAGGAGGTGTGTTTTCAATAGGCAGTACATTCAGGAGCAGGGGTGGGTTTGGATGTGTAAAAAAGAGATTAAAGAGTGTTTGGCAGGAATCATGGGTCAGCCCCACCAAATGTGGCCTGGGATGCGCAAAAAGCTTATATACGTGGAGAGTTGATAACTAAAGATGTGGCTAGTAATAGAAATGCCAAAGAGCAAAAGCTGGTCCTGGAAGCGTGTCCAAGGACTCTATGACGCATTTTTGCAGCATCCTTCAGAGGGGAATAGAAGGGAGTTTGAGAAGGCTAAATGGGCACTGAGCGACTTCTATTATGCTAAGTGCTACGCTTCAAATAGGGCCTAAATGCAGACAATTTATGAGGAGAGCAACTTTGCAACTTGTCAGGCACAAGAACATGACTCCAGAAATACTATTCATGTTTTGAAGAGCCCAGTTTCGAGAATACGTTGTAAGGAACAGGACAAGCTGAGTGATATTTAGCTTGAGCACTAAAGACGAATCTACAGCGATTGATAAGGGAGCACTGGGGGCATTTTTGGAGGGACTCTCAGCCAGATTCATGAAGGTGAATTGCGCTCGCAAAGGGCCAGATTCTCAGAATCTGGCCCTTTGCGAGCGCAATTTTTGCATTTGGGATTCATCATCCCAAATGCAAAACTCGGTAATAGCGAATTCCGCGAGGAATTACATTTAAGGAATCTCTATTTGAGATTCCTTAAATGCAATTCATCGTCCATTTTCAAATTGCGAAATCGCAATTTCGGGCCGCTATTTACCGCGAGGTCAAACCTCGTGGTAAATAGCGAAAACTCAGAAAAATGCTTTTAAAAGCATTTTTCTAAGTTGCATGTTGCACACACACATGTCCTTTGGACATGTGTGTGCGCAACACCTGTTTAAATTAGCATTTAAGGGGTGCTACAGGGTGTCTTCTGGACACCCCTGGCACCCTTTAAATCGCTATCTTATTTGCGATTAGCTAATTGTAAGCTGAGCGCGTAACAAATAAGGAATACTCCCCATTCATTCCTATGGGCCTTTTGGCCCATAGGAATGAATGGGGAGTTAATCATTATTTGCGATTAGCAATTTGCTAATCGCAAATAAGGAATGTGTAGGAATCGCATTTTATTTTGCGATTCCTACATGAATCCCGTTTTGCGAGTTTGTAATAGCGATTCCTTATGAATCGCTATTAAAGACTCGCAAAACGGGTCTTTGATGAATCAGGCTGTCTATCCCCACACTTTCAGATGAAGACATGCAAAAATAGCCCACCCTTTCTTGACAGAAGAAAGGGTTGAGGTTGTTAGTAGTTTGCCGAATTGCAAGGTCTGTGGCCCTGATGGTTTATCGTCCGATTTTTACAATAATTTCTTGAAAGTTTTATTGGAGTATTTACTGTTGATTGCCAATTTTATGATGAAGGGCGGCCTCATACCTTCTTCTTTTAATTTAGGGAATGTAGTCAGCTTTTTTTAAAAAAAGGTAAAGACGGGGAAATTCCAAATTCATATATCCCAATCAAATTATCAAATTCAGATTACAAGATTATTATGACATTTCTGGCAAACACATTCAACAGGATAGCAGCGAAATTGATACATCAGGACCAGAACGGTTTAGTTGCTGGGTGTCAGTTAGAGACAAAAACACATTATTTATCAGAAGTGTTGGATTATCTTTCCATTAATAATATCCCTGCTGCAGTTTTTCTTCAGTAGATGAGGGGAGAAAACAAAACCCTTTAACCTCGTAATATGGGAGACTCTTTTTGGTATTATGTAGAAGTTTAATGTGCCTTACCATATCACAAGTGTAGGAGGCTGGCTTAGAATATGGTGAACACTTATTTAAGTGATGTACCTTGCACCAATTCAGGAAACCCTTATGGTGATTTTAGTGGTCTTGGTCTTGTGATAATCTGAGGCAACCGTAAAAGTCGGTGGCAGCAAATTTGCAATATAACAGGTGCCCGAGAAGTCAAGGGGCAACCATGTATATGCACGGTCGTAACAGACAAAGTACGTACCCTTGGCAGTTAGGAGAACAGGGGAAGAGAGCATTGGTAAAACATACGTTTCAGTGCAAGCACTCTCCCCAAGGTGAGCTCTCGGGTTTCGGCCACGGCCTTTCAAACAGAAATTACCAAGGTGGGGTACGATCCATATTGGAGATGAACTTTTGAGCTGTCTATCACCCACTAGCACACTATACTCAGCCTCACTCAGATCCCTATAGGCTCGCACCTCTTCCTCTGGGATAAGCGATGAATCATAGATATCTCTATCTAAATCAGCAATCGCTATTGCCAAAGACTTATGGTACGGACCGGGACCAAAGTGTGGAGAACGTGGCTCTCGATTGGGGTAGGAATCTAGTGCGCTTCGAAACATTGTTTGAAATGCTCTAGCTGAACCCTGGGAACTGTAAGAAAGGACCAAGTACGGAATTCCCTTATCGGTACTATGTGGCATTAACCCACACACCCAACAATTGGTAGTGTTCATCACCAACTGATGCTGATGAAGGAGCTGAACGAAGGAATTGTTCATGAATTCCGCACGTCTAACCTGCTCGTGTTGGGGTAGAATGTGGAAAGAATGAGGAGAAACAGTGGAGGTAGGTTTAGGTTCAGAAGTATGGGTAGGTGAGGCAGAAGGCAACAATGACTGTATCATGTCATACACCCCACCCACCAATAACGAAGAAACAGTTAGGAATAGAAGGAACACCTGAAACATGAAGCATTTAGTACGTGCAATTCTATGCAGTTCGAATCTTTGAGCTTGAGCCTTTTCCAATTCCGACAGCTTCGAGAAAGCCATCCTCTAAAACCGTCCGCAACGTTCTTGACGCACTTCGTTCTGTGTAGCAATAGTTAATCCCCAGGAGTTCCTAGGAATCGACGGTCTCCAACCTAGTGTCAGGACCTACTAACCAGAAGGAAGTACCCGCACGGCCCTACGGTCCACCCAGATGTAAGGTACTTTAATTAAACAGTATATACAAAATCTCCTAGCTGTTGAAACAAATACACATATGCAAAAAGGACTCAAAATTTACAAAAGTTGCAGTTATTCAAAAATGTTCAAAATGAAGAGTGATAATGGGGTAACGTGAATGTCAGGGGAGAAAGCAAAAATATTTTTATTTGTTTCTGGTGTTGGAACGGAGAAAATATCTGCTTCTCCCAGGACGAGTCTGATCTTCAAACAGTTGGTCAGATGATGAAACAAAATCCTGTCGATCAGACAATTGTTCAGATCTTGAGTCCTCCGATGACAGATGCTCAACAGTATCATCCGGCTGCACTGAGGTATCTCCCACAGGCTGAGCGTCGCTGAATGGAACAAAGTTCGGTACAACCTCGGCCTCAGACGAAGCGATGCCTTTCCTGACCCACGAGTCCGCTGGCAAAGGTATAGGTATCTTCTTGGTGTGGGTGGCGTGCACCCAGTGCTTGCGACCCTCCAAACGAACAGCAGTTCTCGTGGCAAGGAGCACCTGGTAGGGTCCGATGAATCTTGGCTCAAGATTTCGTTTTCGGCCAAAATTCCTCGTGACCACCCAGTCTCCGGGCTGGAGCTGGTGGCCTGGACCCTCCGTCTGCGTCGGTAGTGCTTCAAAGACCTGTTGGTGAATTAACCTCAGTTTAGCAGTCAGATCATGAAGATAATCGATCAACATTGGGTACTCAAGATCAGAAAACACACTGGGTCTAGGGACCCCCCAAACATTGGCAGGACGGCCGAACACAATCTCATATGGGCTAAGCCCTACTCGAGAGTGTACAGTCGCCCTAGTTGACAGAAGGGCTAAGGGCAAAGCGTCAGGCCACGAGAGACCAGTCGTATCCTGAATCTTCGTGAGTTTTAATTTGAGAGTGCCATTGTACCCCTCAACCAAACCTGCTGACACTGGATCACCTCAAAAGGACATGAAGGAGGAGCAAAATGGCCAGGGGGTGTAGGAGTTCCCTTACCAGGATTGTACATCATGCATATCATACAATTCTTGACCAATCTCTCAGCACACTTAGCGATACCATCATTCTTCCATACAGGGGACAACAACTTACAGATACCTTTCGCACTAATATGTGACAAGCCGTGTGCCATCGTCACAACAGCTAGCACATACGCATCCGGCAACATCCACCTCTTATTCTCCGACAAATCAATCCAACAGCCATTCGCATCCAGCTTTCCCGTACTCTCTTTCCACTTAGTCTTTTCAGTCTCGGTGGCCTCATTCTGAATCGCTTTCACACTTTCAATAGTGTCTTCACACATACCAGTTTCTGGAGGCCACCTTACCGAACTCGTCACATACATTCTAGTTGTAAGGTTCCTTGCAGTCTCCTTAGCAATCTCATCGGCGAACGCATTGCCACGACCAACATCATCCGTCACCTTACGGTGTGCACTACATTTAATAATCGCCACCTGCTTAGGCAATGTAAGTGCATCCAAAAGATCATTCACAAGCTGTCCATGCTGAATCTTCGTACCATGCGATGTCATAAAACCTCTCTCTCTCCACAATCGTCCAAAGCTGTGAGCAACACCAAACGCATACTGGCTGTCTGTAAACACATTCACCTGTTTCCCTTTCGACAAAACACACGCTCTGGTCAAGGCAATCAGTTCTGCCGCCTGTGCAGAATTCTGATTTAATCTCGCAGTCTCCACAACCGTACTCAACGTCACCACAGCGTACGCAGTCGTCACATCACCATTCGGCAACTTAAAACACGAACCATCGACATACAAGGTACCAGCGGGGTCTTCCAATGGAGTATTTTTCAAGTCAACACGACCTTTTGTTTCCTCCTCAGTTCGTAGGTAACAGTCATGGGGTGCTACCTCATCTGACTCCATATTGATTGGCAACAAAGTCGCCGGGTTTAGGACATTGCAGCGCTTTATTTGAATGTGACTTGCCAGAAGCGTCAAGTCATAACCAGACAACCTTGCACTCGTCAGATGTTGAGTTTTCGTACGATTCAAGAGAGTGTCAACTGCGTGCGGAACCATCACCATAAGCATATTATCCATGACCAATCCTGCAGATTGTCGGATGGACACCGCAGCTGCCGCTGTTGCTCTCAAACAACTCGGCAATGCTCTAGCTACTGGGTCCAAGGTCGAGGAAAAATATGCACATGGGCGCTGCTTACCACCAAATTGTTGCGTCAAAACACTCAACGCACAACCTTCCCTCTCGTGAACGTATAGTGTAAACGGCTTACTGTAGTCAGGAGTACCTAACACAGGAGCCGAACACAACGCATCACGCAGTTCAGAAAAACTTTTCTGACATTCTTCCATCCATGGCAAAGGAGTTGGAACATCCTTGCACGTGAGGGCTACCAATGGTTTCGCTAGCAATGAAAAATTCGGAATCCATTGCCTGCAGTACGACGTGATACCTAAAAAGGCACGCACATCTCTCTGAGTTGTTGGCACAGTCATTCGAGCAATCGCTGCAATTCTCTCTGGGGTCAACCTTCTTCCCTCCTTTGACAATAAGTGACCTAAATAGGTTACTTCTTGGCAACAATATTGCAGTTTAGAAGGTGACACCTTGTGATGTAAGTCACAGAGATGTTGCAACAACGACACCGTAGCAATTTTGCAAATGTCCTGAGTGTCGGCAGCCACCAATAAGTCGTCTACATATTGAATCAAGGCCGCACCGGCCGGTAACACAAACGCATCAAGTTGGCTCTTCAAGACTTGGCTGTATATCGATGGACTCTCACAGTAGCCCTGAGGAGCGCGTTTAAACCTAAAGCTGCGGCCACCTAGAGAGAAACCGAAAAGGTCCCTACTCTCCTCAGCAATCGGAATGCTAAAGAAAGCATTCTTCAGATCGATCACCGAGAACCAGGATGCAGATGCTGGAATCAGAGTCAGTAAAGCCGTAATGTCGGGCACCACAGGGAACTGAGGAATCACAATTTTATTCACCTCCCGTGAATCGATGACAAAACGATAAACAGGAGGCTTAGATGGATCAGTACGTTTCAAAATGGGCAGTACAGGGCTATTACACACGTTTCCCCGGGTCTCCTGGATAACATCTTTTTCGATCAAATCATAGATGATCGCTAACAACGCTCGCTCACCATCAAGGGAGATACGATACTGGGGAATACGTGGTAAACGCACATTGGATTTCAAGTGAACAACATAAGGGGAGATGTCAAGCAGGCCCACGTCATTAGGGCCTGTTGCCCACAAAGATGCAGGAAGAGAACTCAATTCCGGTGGAAGCTTATCGATGGATAAGTACATAGGAGAGATAACTCTCTCACCCAATGTAAGCTTTACTCCCGCAGGAGAACAATACAGAGTCGCATACAGACGTTTCAGCAAATCCAGACCCAAAAGATTTTCACCACAACCAGTAGTCAAAATCAAAGGAGCTTGCAGCTCACGAGGCCCAATTGTAAGGGGCAAAGGGCGTGAAACCGGATTGCTAACAGGGGCGCCAGAGAATCCAACGGAAACATTTGTTAAACCAGACAAAGGTGCGCCAGGTAGTTTCGAATGCATGATGGAACTTTTCGCTGCACCAGTGTCCAACAGAAAAGGCTCAACTACGCCCGATGTGGCAACTGCGACGTAAGGCCCTCTCTGATCAACCGGAACTGATACTACTCCCTCTCCTTGACTATGGCTGTCCTAGTAATTACCGTCGTCAGCACCCTGATCGACGTAATAATCATCCACATTGTACTGTGCGGATCTTCCTGATGCTGATCCACGCTGATCGAAACAATTATTAGAATCAGAGGAATTATTAGAACGATCATTTTGATTTTGCGTTACACCACGACCTCTACCTCTTGAAGCCTGTTGAGGACCACTACGACCTCCTCTAGATGAGTTACCACTATTTCGATCACGCAAAACTGGACAATCGAATTTTAAATGACCCTCACCCCTACAATAGGCACACTGATTGTACCCAAGCATAGATCTCTGCGAAGAGGAGTCATTCCGCGATTGTGACCTATTTGACTGTGACTGCGATCGGTTCCATTGCTGCGAATCATTCTGATTCGAGCGCGGAGGATATGCTTGTTGCAACAATACTTTCGTTTTGAGCTCTTTCGTCTTTTTGTCCGCACGATCATTTTCCTCTTTCTCTCTATTCTCATAATATTGGGCCGTAGCCAATATCTGAGCAGAGGTGGAAACAGCCCACGCACTCTCTGAATTCTTTAATTTGTTGCTTAGCTCCGGCAACAAATTCGACACAAATTTGTCCACGAACAACCTCTGACCTCCCTCTGTACCCATATCTTGACCACTGTGATCAATGAATGCCTCCTCAAATCTCGTAAAGAAATCAGAGACACTCTCATCCTTCTTTTGCTTGCAAGCGGACAATTTGTCCCAGTTAACTTTCATAGCTGGCATAAGCGTTTTCATAAGAGTGATTATTCTCTGAGGAAGATCAGTAATGAGCTGTTCAGGCTTAGCCCCACCAACTTGCAAGGCATCCGCGGCACTAAGTGCAGCCCAGGCACCACCTAATTCTGCTGCATGATCTTGCTGACGAATCTTTGCCCATACCGGTTGCGGTACGACATTGCCGAACAGCATATCGATGTCGGCAAGATTCATTATCGTAGCATCCACTAGCTGCGACAATTCTTTATAGTACCCTGCAGGATTTTTGCGAGGGTCAGGCAAAGATTGCTTCACCTGCAAGACTTCCGATCGTTTCCATGGAAGGTGTATCCACACTCTCTGGAAATGTGGCAGGATCGGCGGGGCAGCACCAGAGTTACCTGGCATATACACTGGGGGAACTTCACGCATGGGATACTGACCAGGCGCTGCTGTCAGTCCCTCAGTTTCATCTGTAAACAATGCTCGAGGCATTATAGTAGGACAAAAAGATAGCAACTGCTCGACAGCACGTCGAACATTGCTACCCACCATTATTCCGCTCGCAAACTGAAGCTGAAGGTCAGTTAGAGCAGCCAATACATCATCAGCCGCATCAACTGATATCTGATCACGTAAGAGCTTGCACATTTCTTCAAACACGAACCTTTGTGTCGGCTCATTGAATTGAGAAAATGTATCGACCACCACACGTGGAGGATTCCTAAGGGGATATCTAATCCAATTTGTCGCCATATTATATAGCGTATCACGTTCCCTACCACCAGGAAGCTGACTTCGTCTTTGGGGAGCTAGGAGAACCAGCGGACCCAAGAATCGGTCCAAGAGAAGTGAAGAAGTTAGCAGCAACAGAAGGAACGCGACGTCGAGCAGACGGGGTAGAAGAATAAAGCAACGGGGTAACAAGAGAAGTGTCAGAAACAGAAGGAACAGCAAGAGTAACCACAAGAGTAGAAGTAGCGGGAACAGGAGTATGAGAAGGTATAGACGGAGGAGCAGTAGGAACAGGAGCAGGTAGAGGAACAGGAGCAGGTTGAGGAACAGGAGGGACCACAGGAACTGTGGTATCCTGTGCATACGGAGGTGGCGACTTCAGTAGATAGGACAACAAAGGGTCCTCTACTGCTTCCTCTCCCTTCTTATCCGTACCCATCGGTAAAGCGGGGTAACACTTATCCACTGTCATACGCTGCAATCTATCAAAAACTTCCTTTTCCTTCTCCTCCTTGTCTCACTGAAATTGCTCTGCATTTCTCATCGTTGTAACGATACCTTCTCTCTTATTACGTTTAAGCTGCTTGATTTCTTTCTGCTTGGCTTCTTTACGCCACAACCGAAAGGAATCAAACATGGCCGGCCTTGCTTTTCTTTGGAACAATTTGGTTTCAAGATTATCTAAAATCGGGGCCTCAATACTACCATGAGGTGGCCAGCTAAGGACACCGTCTTTTTTGGTGTAACGAACCCAACACTCATTGAATGTGATCGGACCCAAACCATGTCGACTATATAATTCGTAAGTTGGAGTTCCAACTGGAGGTATCGAACACGAGTCCTCCAGTCGGGAATCCGCACCACAACCTCTAAAGCAACTGAACAAAGTACTCCGGCCAGGCATCATGCACACTAACCGAGTTTCACAAACGTCAAGGGTTATAGGATTACAATGTCCCTGCAAAAGAGCAAAAACCCTCGGTTTTTGGCAACTGCAGACGTCAAATAGCACAACAAAGAACAAAATACCAAGAACCACAAATGCAATGGAACCATGCAACAACTAAGCACCCACAACAACAAAGGACTCCGGGAGCGACCCACAAATACTTAACTCAAAGATCAATGGCGTCACCAGGAAGGCCCGTCAATCGTCTCGCTATACCAAGGTCTACGCCAGGCGCCAAAACAGGTCTACAGTCAGGGCAGCAGTCCGTCGCAGCCGTCAGGAGGCGGGGATCTTCGCGGGAAAAGTCGTCGGGCCACTTGTTTCGACAACAGGATCGATGAAGCGGGGTGCACCTTCCCTCGGAGATTTCACACGAAGTTCCTCACAATCGTCGGGCTTTGGACCGGTACCGCTGATGCAGCCCCACATTGGGCGCCAACTGAAGGACTGGGTTTTTCTAAGACCCAGCGGTGCCAGGGATAACACCTAAAACCTTTGTGGGTAACCTGTTCCGGCGTACAGATGACAGAGACACGGGACACTTCCTTCGGCGTCAAAGATTCGAGGTTTATTACTGCAGGGAACACAGAAGTCACAAGAAGTACAACACGTGTAGGTTCTAGGAGACTGCTTCGAATTGTATCTGTGGATCGCTCTTTTTATGCAGTTTTTCGTCATAGGATAACATGATGAACAAAAGGTTAAAGCCTGCTTCTCACAGTAAATGTCATAGGGGGTCGCTTTCAAGTATTCAGGGCCCGGAACATAATTACAGTAGCATTTGGCAGTTCCCAACTGTAAAAGTACATCTTCCCACCATCAGTACATTCCGTTCGGCTGTAAACGAATCAAGGAAGAGACAGAAACAGGTGCAGAGGAAGACGAGGATAGCGAACAGATCGAAGAGAGTGAAAAAGAGGGTGGTATCAGGAAACACGATTGCAGGGATCAAAGGAGACGTGCCTAATGAATGCACAACTGAGACAATAGACCGGCACGGCAAGGCGTGCCTCGAGCGGGGCCATCTGCCTTACAGTGTCATCCCCCTCATCATAAAGACACCCTCAAAGGAACACGTGTCTTCCGCAAGAGTTTGGGAATCCCAGGGTCACGTAGCGGACAGCGTCTGTTCGTTGGCTACTTGAGGGCAAGAAACAAAATGAATGCCGTATCTAAAATGGAACCCGTGGGTTCAAATGAAGAAACCCACGAAACAAACGAACGGTTTAGGCTAGCACAGCGAAAACGCGTACACCCACTAAACTTGTCATTTGCGGTTCATAGATACCAGACTCGACCATATTCGGGCGAGTCAAGAACACCACTTACAATTGTCACGGAACCTCAGTTTAAGATTGGCAATTCTGCCAATGTTGTTTAGATTCCATTTAAATGCGAAATTCATGAGCAAATGGTTTGCCATTTTAAATAAATGTTCGCTAGATCTGATTTTACTGATAGTTGAAGAACTAGCTAAAACCATACGTGAATTGGAGGAAGAAATCTTTAATATAAAGAAAGATCTAGAACGCCAATTAGAAACCTCCACATGGAGTGCGACACTAGAAGAAATGAATGCTAGACTGGATAAATACAGTAAAGAGTTACAAGAAGGGAAAATTAGGAAGTATCGGAGAGATACTGTCACGACCGCGTATCCTCAGGATCAGGGCGATGCTATATAGGGGTCCACCTCCAGACTGCCCTATCCTCTGAAACAACTTCACAGAGAATAAGGAAATCAGGTGAGGGAAAAAAGGCCAGGAAGGGACAGGAACGGGACAGGAGGCTGAAAAGAGAGAAAAAACCAAGAAGAACAAACATACATTAGTACATTATACTACTAACTACTCTCAGTATTTCTTGCTAAAACACCACCTACCATGGGCACTAGCTAAGCTTTCCTTTCCCTCCTGGTAGGTAGTGTGGAAGCCTTCTTCCGTGTAAAGCGCACTACTCTGGAAGACAATGAACAAGGTCAGTATCAATTTAACCGCTTCACCCCCAGACACTCTTCCCATGCGAATACTAACACATCTTCCAGCCTTCCTGGGATCACCAAACTAAAAGTCCTTATAACCCTATGTGAATCCAAGTGAAAAAAAAATGAGTGCTCCAAAAAACTACCAAATGAGTCTTTAACAGTTTCTCAAAAAACCACTAGGCATATCCTTAGTCCAGTGTTCACTATTCTACAATCCAGGTTTATCTTTGCATAATGTTCCAAGTATCAGCAAATCGCAGCAGGCCTGATTATAGCAAACAAGTTCCTTTTACTTTAGCGTCTTTTCCAAGAACGCGCTAGCTCTCACGTTCCAGTGATACAACAGCTCACGGATCGGTGGATTGCAGCGAGTCCAATCTGTCTCTCCACTCGCGGAAGCTCGAACACCAGCCGGTGTCGGAATCGCGTTCAGCAGCCGCTGAACGCTCTGAAGGAGAGCAATAAACTCCCCGCTCGGGTTCTCTCGGCCGAGGGAACCAAACAGTGGGAATGCCGCCACAGGATTCAGCAGCCTTTCCCCGCCACACCCGCCGGGAACTTCCTACCGGCCACTCAGGAAAAGCAGACGAACTCCAGGACACGCAGCAGCCGCCGCACGCCCCAAACAACTCTCACAAGGTCCGCCCAAGTCAGAACATAGCCTAGGCGAATAATCCAGGGTTCGAAACTCCGAAGAATCAAACAAAATCACGTACACCGCTCTCCGGGAGGCAGGCCACTAAATAGACTTTGGCTCCTCCCTCACGCTAAGCCTTCTGGTAGTTGTGGTTCTGATGACAGTTACACGCCAGAAGAGGTAGTTGCCCCTCCGTAGTCCTGCTCATGACAGTATATCCCTCCTTACCAGCGCCTACTTGCTCCAGGCTTCCCCGGATGACTGGCAAAGAAGCGACGAACAGCAAGAGGCGCATGAACCCCAGAACTGGGTCCCATGAGTCATCATCTGCCGCATACCCCTTCCAGGACACAAGAAAAGACAACCTTCCCTGCCTGAAACGAGAGTCCAGGATCTTACGTACTTCATATTCCAGGTTTCCATCACGCAACACAGGAGGAACAGCTTTCACTCGAGCCCCCAAAGCCGGTTTCAGTAAACTGCAATGGAAGACAGGATGAATCCGCAATGAAGCAGGAAGTTTTAACTTGTAGGCCACAGGATTCACCCGTCTCACCACAGTGTATGGCCCTATGTAGCGTGGATGAAAAACGCTCCTAAATCGGAAACGGATGTTTTTTGTTGAGAGCCATACTCTATCACCAACCTTGTACTCAGGTCCTTTCCTCCGATGTTTATCTTCCCATTTCTTGTAAGACACCTTCGCTTTCTCCAAAGAGGCCTGCACCTTCCGATGGATTCGCAAAAGCGCCTTCACTTGACGAGCCACTGTTGGATGATTGGCTACGTCACAAGGGATGGTTACCGGTAAGATGTTAACATTGAACCCAGTATTCGCCCTGAAAGGTGTTTCCCCTGTAGAACAATGCCACGCATTATTGTAGGACAGTTCCGCTAGCCACAGCAGAGACACCAAAGAGTCCGCAGCCTCATCCGCATAGCAACGAAGATATTTTTTCAGAGTTTGATTTAGTCTCTCTGTCTGACCATCGGATTGAGGATGGAAACTGGTCGACAGGGCCGCCGAGATGTTTAAAGCCTTACACCAAGTACGCCAGAACCTGGCCACAAACTGCGGACCCCTGTCTGAAATGATGACTTGCGGAACCCCATGAAGACGAACCACTTGAGTTAACAACAGCTGGGCTGTTTGTGAAGCGGAGGGAAGATTCCTGCAGGGGATGAAATGTCCCATTTTGGTGAAACTATCCACCACAACCAGTATGGCGTCATTCCCTTTATCCATGGGCAAACCCACCACAAAATCCAAACTGATGACCTGCCATGGCCTCGATGGAGTCGGCAATGGCATGAGAAGCCCTGCTGGCTTCGATGGAGTGTTCTTGGCTCTTGCGTAGGTTTCACACTGGCTAACCCACTGTCTTACATCCTGTACCAGACCATCCCACCAGAAATGTCTTTGTACTTCATGCACGGTCTTTTGATGCCCCTGATGACCGGCCATCAACGCATTATGGCACCAGTTGAATGCCAGCAAGCGAAGTGCATGGGTTGGAAGGAACAGCCTCTTCTGCACCATGGGCAAACCGTGTTTAAGGGACCGTTGACTTGACACCGCCGCCCATTGTTCCCATTGTTGCTGCGTACGCTGCTTGGCCACCACCTCCAGAAACTGTCCAACCTGGATCGAACACACCACTGTCTCTGGCGATAGTATAGGCTGAAGAGCCAATTGCTTGTCACCATCAGTATTCAAACACCTGGACAGGGAGTCAGCTTTTCTATTTTCCACCCCCGGCCGGAAGGTGATGGTGAACTCGTATTCGGCGAAAAACAACATCCACCGCATTTGCCGTTGTGACAGGTGTCTGGCAGTCTTCAAATACACCAGATTGCGGTGATCAGAATACACCGTCACTGGATGCTGTCCCCCCCACAGGTAGTGCCTCCACTCCTGAAACGCCTTCTTCACTGCCAACAGTTCCTTTTCGGCGATGGTATAATTTGCTTCCGCCGGATTCAGTTTTTTCGAAAGAAAAGCAACAGGGTGCAGCAATCCCGTTACAGGATCACGCTGTGACAATACGGCCCCCACTGCTACGTCGGAGGCATCCGCCTCAACTATAAATGGTACATCCAACTGGGGGTGCTTTAACACTGGAGCAGAACTGAACGCCACCTTTAACTGTTCGAACGCCTCCGTGGCTTCTTGTGTCCACAAAAATGGTACCCCCTTTCGTAGCAAGTGGGTAATAGGAGAAACCAGCTGTGAAAAATGCGAGACAAATCTCCTATAGTAATTTGAGAACCCCAGGAAGCACTGGATGTCACGTACACTCGATGGAACCGGCCACTCCAACACCGCCCTCACCTTTCTGTCAGCCATTCTGAAACCCTTAGGGCTAAGAATCACCCCCAAAAACTCCACTTCCTCAACACCAAACTCGCACTTGCTCAGTTTGCAGAACAATTGATGTTCCTGTAGTTTCTGCAAAATCAACAACACATGGCCCACATGTTGAGCTGGCGTCACCGAATATATCAACAAGTCGTCAATATAGATGATGACAAATCTGTCCAGATACTCCTTCATGATGTCATTTATGAAGAACTGGAATGCCGCCGGGGCATTACATAGCCCAAACGGCATTACCAGGTACTCATAAAGACCAAAACAGGTCTTAAATGCCGTCTTCCACTCATCGCCAGCCCTGATCCTCACTAGATGATATGCCCCTCTAAGGTCCAGACGTGTATAAATCCCTGCCTCCCTGACCTGATCCAAAAGGACGGAAATGAGAGGCAGCGGATACCTGTTCCACACCGTCACTTTATTCAATTGCCTATAGTCTATACAAGCCCTCAATTCTTTATTGGCCTTAGCAATGAAAAAAAGTGGCGAGGCAGCAGGGGAGTGTGAAGGGCGTATAAACCCCAGCTTGCTAAAGCGCTCGATATAATTCCGCAGATGTTCAGTTTCTGACACCGAAAGGGCATACACTCTGCATGATGGCACCACCGCCCCCTCCACTAAGTCGATTTGGCAGTCATAATCCCGATGCGGGGGTAAGGTCTCCGCCTTCACTTCACTAAAGACGTCCTTTGATACTATGATATACTGAGGGCAATGCCACGTCCGTCTCCACCGCTGTAGCAATGTTGAACCCTTTGGCTAACGAGGACACATGTGTTGCGGAGGAGTACAAGCAACTCTCTTCACATTCCTCGGACTCGAAACTAACTGTTCTAGCTCTCCAATCAATGGTAGGATTGTGTTGCCACAACCAAGGCATCCCCAGTATTACCTCATAATGAGGAGCCTCGATAATGTTCAACACGATCTTTTCTCTGTGGCTTCCTATCCCCCTAGGCATGACCAATTCAATGCTCTCAGTATGGGCCAGACCTCAACTGTGTACCGTCTACCGCCAACACCATTTCTGGTTTTTCAATGGGTACCTTCACCAATCCCAACCTGTCAACCAACCCCTGATCTATAAAATTACCCGTGGCCCCAGAATCAATCATGGACACTACCTGATGACTCTCAAGGTTGATGTTCAAGAACATAGACAACAGGATATGAGCCTCAGACTTCTTACATGTGGGCACCTCCAAAGACGGGATCTTCCACTCAAGTGATGGCTTCCTTTCCACAGACTGCCCCTCTGTATCTGTATATCCAGCTTCCCTGACTACCGCCTGGGTTACCGCTAGCTGTTTCGCTGGGGGGAAATAATTAGTCTTTTTGGGTCTCATAGTGCAGTCCCGAACGAAGTGCCCCTTTTTTCCACAATACATGCAGAGCCCCATAGCTCTTCTACTCTCCCTCTCAGTTTTCGTTAGTGGTGGTCGAATCGCTCCTAACTCCATGGGCTCAGATCCCACTTCCTTTATGCTAGGCCGACCAACTGAGGGTGGTCCGGCTCCGTATCTGTCACCTCTCCTACGTTCTCCGCCTCTATCAGACATACGATGATCCAATCTCAATGTGAGATTGATCAAATCAATGCAGGTCTTGGGTTGGGCATCTATCTGAGCTATCACATCTTTTAGATCTTCATTTAAGCCCTGATAATATAAGGCCATTCTTTTTGCCTCAGGCCAAGATGTCTCTACCACCAATCTATTGAAGGCAGTCATATAGGTGACGAGTTCCTTCTTACCTTGACGTAACCCCAATAACTCCTTGTCTGCACTCAGGGTAGTGGCCCGTCGATCAAAGACCCTTTCAAACTCAGTACGGAATGCTTCCCAGTTAGACAACAGAACATCATCCGATCTCACTAAAGGCACTGCCCAGTTGGCCGCGTCCCCCGTTAAATAGGAGATTGCAAACGCCACCCGGGATATGTGGGTGGGAAAGGAAGCAGGTCTACAAGAGAAATGTGAGGCAACCTGGGTCAGAAAGGTCTGTATTGTAGCTGGATCCCCCGAATATCTCTCTGGACTTGCCAACGGTATAGGAGGAGATACAGTAACTTGTATAGGAGAACCCCCCATAGTAACATCAAATGGGTTGCGTGGTTGTCTATCCAAACGCTCTTTCAAAGCTGCCGTTTCAGCTCTAGAAGCCTCTAATTCATGTTGTACCAACCCCAATGCATGTAACACATCGTCCAGAGTGGCCATCCTTACAGAACCCCCTGACCAGGAGGATATTAATACGTGGGTACGTGATTCTGTCACGACCGCGTATCCTCAGGATCAGGGCGATGCTATATAGGGGTCCACCTCCAGACTGCCCTATCCTCTGAAACAACTTCACAGAGAATAAGGAAATCAGGTGAGGGAAAAAAGGCCAGGAAGGGACAGGAACGGGACAGGAGTCTGAAAAGAGAGAAAAAACCAAGAAGAACAAACATACATTAGTACATTATACTACTAACTACTCTCAGTATTTCTCGCTAAAACACCACCTACCATGGGCACTAGCTAAGCTTTCCTTTCCCTCCCGGTAGGTAGTGTGGAAGCCTTTTTCCGTGTAAAGCGCACTACTCTGGAAGACAATGAACAAGGTCAGTATCAATTTAACCGCTTCACCCCCAGACACTCTTCCCATGCGAATACTCACACACCTTCCAGCCTTCCTGGGATCACCAAACTAAAAGTCCTTATAACCCTATGTGAATCCAAGTGAAAAGAAAATGAGTGCTCCAAAAAACTACCAAATGAGTCTTTAACAGTTTCTCAAAAAACCACTAGGCATATCCTTAGTCCAGTGTTCACTATTCTACAATCCAGGTTTATCTTTGCATAATGTTCCAAGTATCAGCAAATCGCAGCAGTCCTGATTATAGCAAATAAGTTCCTTTTACTTTAGCGTCTTTTCCAAGAACGCGCTAGCTCTCACGTTCCAGTGATACAACAACTCACGGATCGGTGGATTGCAGCGAGTCCAATCCGTCTCTCCACTCGCGGAAGCTCGAACACCAGCCGGTGTTGGAATCGCGTTCAGCAGCCGCTGAACGCTCTGAAGGAGAGCAATAAACTCCCCGCTCGGGTTCTCTCGGCCGAGGGAACCAAACAGTGGGAATGCCGCCACAGGATTCAGCAGCCTTTCCCCGCCACACTCGCCGGGAACTTCCTACCGGCCACTCAGGAAAAGCAGACGAACTCCAGGACACGCAGCAGCCGCCGCACGCCCCAAACAACTCTCACAAGGTCCGCCCAAGTCAGAACACAGCCTAGGCGAATAATCCAGGGTTCGAAACTCCGAAGAATTAAACAAAATCACGTACACCGCTCTCCGGGAGGCAGGCCACTAAATAGACTTTGGCTCCTCCCTCACGCTAAGCCTTCTGGTAGTTGTGGTTCTGATGACAGTTACACGCCAGAAGAGGTAGTTGCCCCTCCGTAGTCCTGCTCATGACAGATACAGTGGACTATAAGCTCAATGAAGTGTACACTTGGGCTGAGATCTACGCGAGGAGAAGATTCACTCAGAATAAGAAAACCACATCGTCATCAGAGGAAAGTGTAGCCATGGATTTAGATACATCAATGAGTAGACCACCAGCTACTAAAACCCCAGGACAATCCACCAAATCGACAACAGACAAAGAAGGAATAAATACTAATGAGATGACAGCCACAACTTCGTCATCTACCTCGTCTTTTTTGTTACAGGCAACGGATCGACAACAAACCCCTTCGAGTCCCCCACGAGTTCAAACGAGCCCACCAAGAACAACAGGGCCATTAACAGCAAAACTAGGAGAGGACAAGGCAGGAAAACAATTAAGAAGCGGGAAGAATCTAGTTTAATCATAAACATTTCATCGCACCCGTTAACCTCTCAAGAGCTGGAGATTCTTAATAAAGGAAGAATATTTGTGCCAACTGCTACTACCACAAAACTTGATACAGATACCGCCATGTTTAAATTCATGCGCAAATTAAGACTCAAACACTTTTTTACCAATATAGTTCAAGACACTGGTGAAGAGCGATCAGAACTAAGTGAAAGATTAAAACCTAAAAGTAAATTTCTAGCACCCAGCTCGCATAAAACATTGGATATGTTTGAGAATCTGGTGAAACATGACTTTGCACGAATTAATTGCAAAACAAGATCCACATCGAACTTGACGAAGCATGAAATGCAATTGATACATGGCATTGCCAACAATAAAGATCTAACTTTGAAGCCCGCCGACAAAGGGGGGAGCTTGGGTAGCAATGGACACTGAATATTATGAGAAAAAAGTGAATGAGCATGTAACCGACACTGAGACATATATAGCACTTGATGGAGATCCAACCCAAAAACTGCAAACTATGCTACAAGACATTTTTATCCAAGCAGAAGAGCAAGGAATAATTGACACCAATCTTAAAATGTGTTTGACAACACAAAATCCTAGGAGGCCAAGGATTTATATGACTCCTAAAATACACAAGGATCCGATTGATCCGCCCTTCAGACCAATAGTATCGGCTTGTAATTCAATCTTTGAGCCATTGGGGAAATATCTAGACTATTTTCTTCAACAATTTGTCCAAAGTTGGTGCACATATGTGAAAGATACCACAGACTTTCTCACCAAACTACGTACTATTGAATATCTGGTCCAACAAGATTGGCTACTATGCACAATTGACGTGACAGCTCTGTACACTTCTATAGCGCATGCACAAGGAATGGAGGCCGTGGAATGGGCACTACTTAAGATGGAATCAACACAAGAACACAATATTTTCTTATTGCAGCTTTTGTTTTTCTGTTTGCACAACAGTTATTTTCAGTGGAAAGAAGATCTTTTTGGTCAACTCACAGGTACTTCTATGGGTTTTTCTGGAGCACCTGCCTATGCCAACATCTACATGGCGAAGTTTGAGAATGATTACATTCTAACACAGAAGGAATGGACAAAAGGCATAGCACAATACTGTCGATACATCGATGATATTTTTCTGATTTGGACTCGTCCTAAAGAAATGCTAATACAACTCATTGAGGAACTCAACAATAGAGAACCTAGAATTAAGTTCACCTTCTCTATCAGCCAAGACAAAATCAAGTATTTGGACGTTCTCATTAAGAAACAGAAAAATAAATTGAGCACTGAAATCTTCACTAAACCAACCGACCGCAACAGTACGTTGATGCATTCCAGCTTTCATCCTAGGAGTCTTGTGGAAAACCTGCCGTATTCACAGTTCACCAGGATAAAAAGAATATATTCGGACCCCGAAGTCACAGAACAAAAACTCAGAGAATTCAAGGAGAGATTTGTCAATAGGGGTTATCCAGAAACATTACTACTGAAAAATATGGCTAGAATTCAAATGAAGGAGAGGGATGAACTTTTTGTGAAGAAAGCAACAAGATGTTCCAACACCCCTACTTTTGTCTCTAAATTTTCCAACAAATCCATTCAGATCAAGAAAATCATCAAGAAAAGATGGGAATTGTTGGTCAACGAACCTGAGTTCAATGGCATCTTCAGAGAACCACCTACGTTTGCATATACAAGGGCTAGAAATCTCCAAGAACTCATATATACAGGATCCAAGAAGGTTAAAAACGTAGAGTACAAAGGAACTCAAAAATGTTATAACTGCATACACTGCAATAACATTATTACTGGCAAAAATCTCACACATCCTATTACAGGGGCTAACATTAAATAGAGGCACACTTCAGACTGTAACACCACCAACATAGTGTATTGTTTAAAATGTCCATGCGGAAAAGCCTATATAGGTAAAACAGAGAGAAAATTCAAATTGAGACTAACAGAACACAAAAGTACTATAAGACTTCAAAACTCAACATCAGGGGTAGCCACCCAATAGCTCAACTACGGGCACAAATAGTGGAAGTGGTTACTAAACTAGATGGAATTGACAATACCCAAAAACTTTTGCAGCGAGAGGTGTTTTGGATAGAGTTTTTACAGACCATGCAGCCAAAAGGTCTTAATGATAGGATGGATATGAGCTGTTTTTTGTAAATAGAGGGAAATTTAGTGATATACACAGAGTGATAGTAACTCTAGTAACATTGACTGTATGGCATATTGTTTGTAACGTTACCAAGTACAAGTATGTGCAACTATGGCAGGAGTTCAGAATGTACAGTAACAACGGTTACATTGACTGTCTGTAATATTATGATGCATTACCAAGCGACACCATGTTATTAGTTTAACATATAGAACATTGTTTCAATGTGAACATTATAGGGTTTCGATAACATCTGATGAATTAACTGTTCTACTAAGGACACTATGGAAGAAGTTGTGTTCGGCACTTTGTAAACTTTATCAGAGTGTTCATGGGCTATAGAGACACCCGCAACAGTAATTTACATATGCAGATATATCTGTGCATTAAAGGTTCGGGCTTGAGAATATATTTACATGATTTTCAATGGCATTATTTTAATAGTTAATGCATATTGGTCACTATTGAGCACATGAAAAGTTCAGTGTACTTTGGAATATAGTATGCATTTAAACCCGATGAGCTCCCAGCACGACACTATGTGATAATATGTGTATGTCGATATTCTAAACAGGGTAGAGATAGTACTAAATATTATATCGCAACAAAATGTTTTAGTGTTGAAAATAGATTAGGTAACTCCTTAACTAGGTTTATACATAAAGTTGCCTTCACGCTATTGAACATATTAAAAAAGGGCTCTCACTAGTGAAACGGAGATTAACTTCATATCCCAGCTTTCCTGTAGTCACATGACATCTATCGACAACGTGAGCTCCCAGCACGACACTATGTGATAATATGTGTATGTCGATATTCTAAACAGGGTAGAGACAGCACTAAATATTATATCGCAACAATATGTTTTAGCGTTGAAAATAGATTAGGTAACTCCTTAACTAGGTTTATACATAAAGTTGCCTTCACGCTATCGAACATATTAAAAAAAGGGCTCTCACTAGTGAAACGGAGATTAACTACATATCCCAGCTTTCCCGTAGTCACATGACATCTATCCACAACGTCCGTGGCAAATATGTTTGGCGCGAACACTAATCAGTAGGAGAGACTTCTCGTCAAGGTCGGATGGTCCGGAGTAGATAGAGAATAATAGCGGCAGTTTAAAAGTAAGTGCGGCTAATATTGAGGATGGCAGATAGTTCATTAAATACCACGATATGCAGGATCTAGAAACAACAGTATTTTGTTCCCGTTTATTCACTTAGAAGTAAACAAGAGCAGAACTTGACGGCACGCCTTTCCATCTGCACCGCTGCTGAGAACTATAACGAGCCAAGACAATTGTTCTATACTGTGAGGCAGTTTAGAAGTAAGTGCGACTTGTAATAAAAGGGTGGGAGATAGTGTAGTTAACACCACGCACTGTTGATTTGGGTATAAAAGTATCCCGTTTATTTGCTCAGCATGTAAAGAGGAACAATATCGGAAGACACGCCTTCCCAATAGCGCTGCTGTGGGGCATTAACTACGAGCTGAGCCGTTTACCGTATAGTAAGTTTAAACTTTAGTGAAACGTAATTCTTCTGTCACATTATAAAGGCATAGTACACTAACGGACACAACAAATTTAGTTGCAGGGAATGTATACATCCAGTGTTGAACATTCTTCGAGGCTACAATTATACGGAAGAATTTTCGTTTTATAACATTGAGGTAAGCTTTACCACCAGGCATTAGACATTTGGACAGCATAACGAATATGTGCAACAGGGAGTGTTTTCAGCCGAATAGTATAAGAAGCACCTCCATTTAATAAACTGGGTAGATAACCATAAGCCGTACACTAAAAGTCCATCAGCTTGAATGTTCATAACACAAATATCAGTGAAGAGACACGCCATGTTTGTTTAATAACTATCAGATTGGTACTGCCGGTACGATGTGTTTGGACTCTATGCGATACCATTTAGTAAGCTGGTTGTTCATGATGTTACACCCCTACTTGTGCTCTTCTCGATATAATCTGTAAGCCAAACAGGTGATTAGATAGACAATATCTAGAGAGAGAATTACATCCTTCTATATAAATCAGAGATGCATTTTTGACAGTTGCAATGCTAGACCCCGTAATTTCAAATAATTTATGTAATGTATATACTTACGTTTTTTTATATGTGTAGAGTAATTTGAATTTTTTAATTTACAGAACACAGCCCCTGAGGAAGGAACCTCTGTTCCGAAATGCATTGGGCCTGAAACTAATCATGGTTCAGTAGCTAAGAGAATAATTTGCTGAGTGAATCTATATGAGCAAAAATAATATGGACAATCACTGTAAATAATGAAAACAGCATTTGAATGTTGAATGATTATGAATTTGTATGTATAAGAGTTATATGATTATGTTTCTGAATCAAGAAGTAAATAACAGTACAAAACAAACTGATGCTGTGGTATAATTACAACAAGTATGTTTTGACATTGACTATTGTTTGAAATTGGTGAACATTCGGTTCATTAGGAACAGTGCACACTAGAGCAGGTTAATCCTGTTCCGAGTTTAATTTGGTTTATACATGTGGAGCCAACACATGTTCATAGTGTAGCACCCTTGTCTAAATAGGTTGAATATATAGGAAGAAGTAAGTTTAAATTACGAGTGCCTCTCTTACCCCCCTGTGGGGACACTTGTTACACTTGGACCAGAAGACCCAGAGGAGGCAGGGGCACAAGGAACAATCCAAGGTAAGTACCCAAGAACCGCAAGGAGGCTGTGCGCAGATTGGGAACACAGTTGCGTGCCGAATGGAAGTCAATAGAGAAGTCGCGTTGCAGTTTTGCAGAAGTAGGACCATTCCCAGAGGAACTGAAGAATTCCCTTGGAGGATTGAAGGTTGGAGAGCCACACTACCTGTGGATGCCCCGAAGACCAGGTTACCTACACCAGGGAAGCCAGGTGCATAGTGGTGAAGAGACGTCGAAAACCTCCGTAGATGGCAATGGAAGATTTGGAGAAAAGTGCCTCTGGAGAAGAAGGATTTCAAGGGTGGATTCTGGAGGTGAAGAACCTGCAAGCACAGGGGACAGAGTCTATGCCACTCAGGAGTGACCAAGAGGCACGGAAGAGTAATGCCCACTGATGTCAGACCTATCAGAAGAATTGACAGTGACCTTGGCACTGCAGTTGTGCAGATCAGGGATACTGAGGAAGACCAGGAGCTGTGCACAAGCTGTCCTACAACAGATGTGGGTGACTAGGTGGTCGGTGTCCAGCCGGAGCACCAACAAGTCTTGGTAGCCGTAACTGGTGTGGAGAAGGAGGAAGAAGCAACGTTGGGACCAGCAAGGTCCAAGGGACTCACCACAAGCAGGAGAGCCAGAGCAGGCCTGAGCGAGTAGAGGATCCCACTGAAGCAGGAGAAGACCCTTAGGAGGACCCACAGGCCAAAGGCACAGGAGTCGCAAGAGAACCTCGAGCAGCTCACCAAGAGAAAGGCCCATGGTGCAGAGGATGTGGTGAGGACACTGTACTTTGCAGGAAGAGAGGCTGGAGACTGGAGCTTCTTGTAGCCCGTAGATATCTGGAGGGCAGAGCCAACAAGCCTTGACAACAGCAAGTCGACGTGGTGCACAGGGGCAGGGCCGGACTGGGAACCAAAACCGGCCCTGGCAAAGGGCTCGGCTGGCCCCCACCCCCCAGGGGGGTTGGGGGTGCGACCACGCTCTTTGCCAGGGCCGGATTTTGGCCGATTTTGTTACAGGGGTGTTTTTACAGCATTGCCCTGTAACAAAAAACGGCCTCCAGTGGCCCAAAACCAGCCCCCACCCTTGCGGCACACCGGGGGATTGCCCGGTGCCCACAACGGCCAGTCCGGGCCTGCACAGGGGTTCTGTCCCAGCATT
Source organism: Lissotriton vulgaris (assembly GCF_964263255.1). Taxonomy (NCBI): domain Eukaryota; kingdom Metazoa; phylum Chordata; class Amphibia; order Caudata; family Salamandridae; genus Lissotriton; species Lissotriton vulgaris. The sequence goes on from NC_141699.1 coordinate 194,083,352, forward strand.
TTCGACGAGGAATACTGGCCTCAAAATCGCACAAGAGTACACGTCAGGCCTCGAGGGAGTTGCAGAAACACCACCTGTGTTGCTGGCTTCGGGAAGTCCGTAGGACGACAGGAGCAGCTGACCGGTCAGCTATGTTGCAGTGCCTGCAGATGCAAGGGAGTGATTCTTTCTCTCCAAGGGAGATTATTTCGAGTGTCCTTGATACCCACAGGCCAATTGAGCATCTTGAAATAAGCACAGACACAAACACAGACAATGAAGAGTCACAAAACAGTGAGACTAGGAGCTGCAGGAGTCTTCCTTGGTGCAGTCTCGGTTCCAGGCGAAGTCCAGTAAAGTCCAAGTGTCCAGACTGTCGAAGAGAAACGTAGTTTCAGGCTTGAATCTTGTCCCATGACACATCTAAGGAACCACCCACAGGTACGCTCTTAAGTACCCTAAAGAAAGGGTTGGAACGACTCAGGGGTCAGTCCCAGAGGATGGACTGGACAGTGGGGAGGATGCTCCCATGTCCTTTGTCTAGTGTCAGTCCAGATTGGAAGCCAAGAGCTCACTGAACTGGCTCAAATTAGAGTACACAAGGAGGGCACCAAATGCGCCCCTTGAAGCAGTCTGGTGGCGCTGGCAAGCGCCCCCACCCCGGCCCAATACACTAAGTCCTGTCTGGGAGGTGGTCACACCTCCCTGTGACAGGACACCTATTGTTCTACTTTCCCCTGCTCAAGCATGGCTCAGCAGCAGGAGGGCAGAATTGTGTCTGTGGTTGGCAGCAGCACTAGCTTGCTGTCAGACTCTGAAAGGCTGCTGTTACCAGGAGTACAGGGGGACCCCAAGGGATCCCCCCAGTACATAAGATCATACTTCCAAGACTTGAATCGGTGTTGGTGTATGATTCCAACATGTTTAATACCAAACATGACCGGTTTCTGTCCAGCCACTATATAGTTAGACATCTCGTAATGACTGATATCCGCTATATGTATATAAATGGCTGACCTCACTTACAAAGCCTGGAGAATTGACTCCGGGGTTTGTTGGGGTGTCCTGCTCATGCAGGGGCACCCTCACATTTACAACTTAGCTCTCAGCCCTCAGGAGTCAAGAGCCTGCCTTAGGTTATAGGTTTTAAGTGCACTTTCACCAGATATAAGGAAACTCTTATCTGTTGTGAGAGGTGCAAGTACAAACTCACACAGGCTGCTGTGGCAGGCCTGTAGTCACAGTGTAAGTGGAATCTCATGGATGGCACAATACATGCTGCAGCCCATGGGAGACCCCTGGTGTATCTTTGCCCTGTGTACCTCAGTACCATATACTAGGGACTTACCAGGGTACACCAGTGGCCGATTGTGGATGTACAAAAGTACTTAGCATAGTCAATTTAGAGAGGACAGTGACTCGGGTCTTGATTAGCAGGATCCCAGTCAGACAAGATCAAAAACATAGTGACACCAAGAAAAAAGTGGGGGTAACCATGAAAGCAGATTCTACTTTTCTACAACGAGGTTGATTTATAAGATGTATGAGTACGCCAAAGTAAAGTTCATTGTTAATGCAGCAGAGGGCGGTATAGTGCAAGTTCATCATGGCATCCGACAGGGCTGCTCTTGTCTCTAGTAGTATTTTCTTTCTTTCTTGAGTCATTGGCGATCGTATTATGGAAAGACTGCGAGATTCGCTCTCCTCTACCGCAGATGGGTATAATGAAACTCTATTCGGATGACATAATGCTGCTGCTTGATGCTAGCCAGAGCCCGCAAGAAAAAGTATTTGAGGTTTTTTCTTTGTATAAGGAGCTACAGAATTAATAATAAGAAAAACAATGTTGTTCTTTGTAACTGTGAGGCTGATATTTTGCTTGCAGATATATTTACTTGTATAAATAAGCCACCAAAACAGTATCTGGGTATTAGATATTCATCGAAGATTTATATGAGCTAAATTATGCCTCATTACTTTTAAGAGTGAAAGCATTGTTTGCACAATGGAACTCGCTTACTCTCACCATTTTAGGGAGGACGGCACTGATAAAAATGGCGATCCTCTCCCTGCTCTGGCCTGCAAGCTCAAATCTCTGAATATTAGTCAGATTTGTGATATTCAAAATATGGTTACGAACTTAGTTGACACCCCAGATTTAAAAGGGCCAGGTGAATGGAAAAGATTGCTTGCATCATATAGGGGTCCAGAAATGTGCCAAAAGGCTATTTGTAAGTGGGGGAAATATGAAGGACTTACATCAACAATGGAAACCTGAAAATTAAATTACATTTTAAGGTGTTGAGAGGGGTCAATTGGCATAGAATGCACCATATATTTAATCGTTGCTCTACAGAACCCCACAATTATGGAGTGAAATCATTCCCGCATGGTCAACCTTCTGCTTTAGATGCAAATCAAGTGCAGTTGCAAATTGGTCCCATGTCATTGGGCAGTGTGCTGTTATGCAAGAATTTTGGAAAGTGATGTTTCGGTATCTGAAATCAGCCTGGCAAATACAACTAGTACCTTGAATCTGGTTGATGCTAGGAGGCTATGATCCTGCTGTATGATTAATTTCCAGATATCAAAAATGTGTCAATGACGGTGGCCAGATCTTTGTTACTTCAAAGGTGGAAAACTAAGTTAATTCCCTCCATTGGCGAATGGATGGTGAAGATGAAGTAAGCAAGAGTTAAAGAGGCATTGTATGCCTTTTTTATTTGGAGAGGTTATGAGATTTAATAAAATTTGAGGTCAATTTATGGCAGAAATCCCTTGTTAAGGCAAAAATGTGTAGCTGCTTCTCTTAATATTTCATAAGCAATGAATTGTGTTGAGTATTTTTGCTGATCTGTTTTGTATTTGATTTTGATTGGCATGAACATTGTTCAGGTCTTGGTCTTATGTGCTGTCATATGGTACATGTTAACTTTTGTTTCCATTATTCTGGATCTAAAAAAAAATTCTATTTCTAACATGTCTGCTCCTTCCAATGTTCCTACTCTCGAAACAAGCAAGCATGCCTGTCATTCGCGCAGTGTGCAACACCACACATTCAGCACAACAAATAGGCTGAAAGAAAAGCATCTCAACACTTTTAGGTGAAGTCACTTGTGTGCACGGAGGTACCAATAGATAATGTCAACAATACTTCTTACTCCTCTTCTTAGACCTATTGTCTGACATGTATAAATGTACAACACCAGCACATATCTAAGTTGTGGCAAGAGTTAAAGAACTAGACTATTGTAATCAAAATATCGACTTGACAGAAATGGTGTGTCCTAAATATTATTTACAAAAATATAGGCCCTTTGGAGTTAATAATTGAAAATATAGACACTATATGAGGGGCAACTTCCTCATCCAAATATACAATTAAATTTTGCCCATTTGGCCTCTAGGTACCTAGAATAGGATAGGGAATTCAATTAATACCCTTCCTATATGATTATTCATCGTACCTTAGTTATACCAAGGGCTCAACCAGGACTGACCTGACAGCCCATCATGTTCAGCTGTATAAGTAATGTTAGCTCTACCAAACACTAATGTTTCTGAGTTCCACTCTATTGTGTACCTCACCTCTCCACATGTCCTCTGTATGCATTTGAACTTAACCCCATCCACCTCTTTGTGCACATCATACGCTTTTTCATTATGGGATATCCTACACAAAAGCATGCCCTGATTTACTCATTTTAGAAAAGGGGGTCTCTAGTTGGCAGAGGTAGGTACCTTTGTCCAAATAGGGACCTTTGCTTCTAGTCAGGGTAAGTGGGATATACACTTGAGATAACCCCTTCTCACGCCTGGATAGCTTGGCATGAGCAGACGGACTTCTCCCAAAGGCAATATGTAAAGTATTTGTTCTCAAAACACACAGTAATACAGTGATAACACCACGAATGGACACCCAACCAATTACAAAAAACTATAGTATCTGTATCTAAACTCAACAACACCAAAACAACAAAAATCCAACATACATGTAATAAGAATATGACTTTAAAAAGGTTTCAATCAACTTGGCCCATAGAAAACTATAGATGCATGATTTCTCTCAAAGTACCTGTAGTTGCGACAAAATTCTCAAGGTCAACCATCCGCAGAGATGGTAAGCGTCATAAAGCAAAGAGATGTGCCAGTTACTGAGACCCTGGGGAGGGGATGCAACAGCTCTCCTGCACGCAGGAGAAGTGACTCATCGAATACGGTATGTAGGGGGGCAATGATGCGTTGATTCCAAGATGGCTCTGCAAAAAGATGGTGATGCAAACTCCAGAGGCCCAACACAGTCACAGACACCTCCTGGCCGGTCAGAACACCCAGCAAGGAAGTTCAGGGGAGCTGGGTGTGAAGTGTTTCTGTCATGAGTCTTCAAAATAGGAGGCAAGCTCTACCCAAGCCCAAAAATGTTTTTGTTCTCTTTGTGCAAGGGGCTCTGAGCCCAGTCCAAACCAGTTCTGTCCTCACTGGTGCAGTATGACCACTAGGGGTAGGGACAGCATTGTGCAAGGAAGACAGGCCCTATTCAGTTGCAAAGAAAGCTCCTCCCACTACTCTAAATTCAGCCAAGGTCTATTCAGCTCAACATCATCCAGGAAGGGCCTGGCACATCTCAACCCCTTAGTTGCTGTCTACATTGAATGCACACCCCTAGGCCCTGTCACTCCAAAACCAAACAGTCAATACACAAACAGCCAGAGGCACACAGAATGGTTAGATAAGAAAATGCCTACTTTGTAAAAGTGATACAGACAAACAACGGTCTGATCGGAAAAAGCAACAAAAGGCATACGAGAACAGAATATATTTAAAGATCTCCTACCACTATGGGGAAAAAAAGAAAAACGAAAAACAGTCTCGTGGATTCAATCCACAGTTACAAGGTTAGGGCAGCAGACAAGATTTTAAATTCGGAAGATTAAGACACATACACATAAATGCATTTCTGAAAGTTTAGTTTCATATGTCAGTCTCAAACAATATTCTTATTTACACATTGTATTGAAAACTCTTATATCCACAAATGGATAAAGTGATAAAGATGAGTGCTCAGAGAAGGTGCTTGTGTGGATATGGAGTAGGAAAAGGAAAAGAAAAAAGGGGGGGTTCTTTAGACCTTTTCAGATTCTTGGAAGCTAATTCGGTATACAACAGTTACCAGTCCCTTCTTTCCCCCGTCTCACAGGGCCCGTGTGATTAACTCGAATTTGTGTGCCGTAAAACTAAATTGCGGATATTTTCCTAGCCTAGGCTAGGCTAGGAAGAGCCTAAACTTTATTTCTCTATCTTGTCCCAATGGGAAGTTATACTTGTAAGATGTTACAAAGCATTTCCCATTCTGTCCTAAGGGGCTGGATAGCCTTTCAATAGTGAAAAAAGAAATTGCCAGTATTTCACTATCAGGACATGTCACAGACACCAGTACATGTCCTACCTTTCACATACACTGCACCCTGCCCAGGGGGGTACCTTGGGCCTACCATAGCGGTGTCTTACATGTAAGAAAAAGAAAGGTTAGGCCTGCCAAGTGGGTACACTTGCCAAGTCGACAAAGCAGTTCAATTCAATTATTACTTTATTCGGTTAATCAGCAATAATCATAAAAGTACACAACATAAAATTCATTACAGGAAGTATCATACATAATACATAAAAAGGCAATTTTATAGGATTATGGCCCCATACATAGGGCCCCAAGCTCGCATTAGAGTCAATGGTGCCTTAACGCAGCCCTTAGCGATTCATAGGGGCACTAGACAGGGGTGCCTCCTCTAACCCCTCCTATTCACTCTAGCAGTGGAACCCCTCGCGGAGCTGATACGGCGTGACTCGAACATACACGGGATAGCACACGGGGGACGGGATAACAAGGTGGCGATGTTTGCGGATGACCTGATCCTTACTCTTACGTGCCCGCACGACTCCCTGCCGGCTGTGCATAGGACGCTTTGTCTTTTTGAATGTGCCTCCGGCCTAAAGATCAACCACGACAAGTCCTGGGCCCTGAACCTTACCATCCCGGCGGAGGACCTTCCCACCCTGAGAGGGGTTCTGCCCTATCAATGGGCCGACCACCATATCAAGTAGTTGGGCCTCACACTGACCCCCTCCCTCGATGATTGGAGCTCTGTTAATTGGCGGCCCTGCCAAAAGGAGGTTTTAGATGATCTGCGGCGGTGGAAACCCCTGATGCTGTCCTGGTTGGGCCGCCTACATGCACTCAAAATGTCGATCCTTCCCAAAATTCTGTACGTGTTTCAATGTCTCCCCACTCCAATACCGTTGCACTGTATACCAAGTTTGCAGCGTGAGCTCATATCCTTCATCTGGGGTGGCAAGCGCCCCCATTTCTCCCAGAAAATACTTATGGCTCCGCGCGACAGAGGAGGACTAGCCTGTCCCAACTTGGTACATTATTATTGGGCAGCACACCTTCGATTTGTGATCGAATGGGGGGTCAGGGAAAATGAAAAAGGGTGGCTCCACATGGACAGAGTAAACAGAACAAAATGGCTGGATAGGGAAAATTCGTATCATGAGTAACAGCCACGCAGTCAATATGTACTACGTAACCACAGTCTTATGTACCAAAACAAATTTATTTTCTTTTTATCTGGTTTTTCAAAATTTCAAAAAACACATGGGCAAACCAAAGACTATCACGACAGTGAATTCATGGGTACAATATCTACACTTATACACACGTACAAATATACAATATTTACAAAGTGAATGAAACACAATGAAATAAGGACAAGTGAAAGTGACACACCAAAAGCAATGACGTAATTCAGTATTCAAACATTGATTGCATTTATATACAGTGAAAAAATTTGCATAAAAAGCAAGGGTACAACCAGTCCATGGGGATGTAAAACCAAGGGACAGGCGGGGACAGATGGAGTAGTACGCCTGCCTGCCTGACAAAGCTGTGGTTCAATGTTTATATTGGGTTGCACCACTAGGGTCCCAAATGGTAGACAGTTTCTCTTCCTAGGTGCGCCCTTTTGAATAACCACAGGATGGAAATGTCGACGCGTTTCGAACCAGATTATTGACGGTTCTCTTCAGGACGGGGACTGGGAACAATGAGTCTGTAACAATATACAGAATAGGTGTCAGGGTTAAGTACCATAGTATTGTAGCAAAAACAATAAGCGGTGACTCCACACCATGAGGTGGACTTTTACCTGCACGTGGCAAAGAGTGTGCCGCGGTGTCGGTAAATCGCAAGAAGATGGTTGTTTCTGTAAAGACATATAAAGAGAGAGCTCAGCACTCTGGTCCATTGAGGAATGTTGAGGTTCTAGACTAGTGCATATCACCTAATGCCGTAAAGGATAAGGGCTCATACCTGTGGTTAGCCGGTTGTGGTTCTTATAGATATGTTGTCCGCCGCGCGGTACACACTCGAGAGGGAAACGGCTCACATAATGACTGTATTGTCTTTGGAAAGCTGGGAATGACACATAGAAATGGGTACGCGAGATTAGCCAATTTCTTATGTGTAAAACTGGTAGTGACAAATACGGGACAAAGTGGCAAATCCTACCTGGGTAAGTAGCTTTGACAGAGTGGAGCATCTGGAAACAGAAGCCAATTCAGGGCCGGCGGGCGGTGTCTAAATGAGCCGGAACCTGCATTACAACAAAGCAAGTGTATTTTTAAGGAAGCATTCCCGTTAGGCGGGGGCCAGAGCGATGTAGCGCTTAGCGCGGGTTGCAGACAACCTGCAATACACTTACTTCTAGGGAGGATTCAATCTCTCGATTTCTCTCGGTCAGGAAAACACACAGTCTATCAGTGTGTCCCGGCGCTCTGCCTGATTATTTGAAAACTCCCGGGCCGGTTGGCTGGTGGGAGTGTCTTGGGGGCGGGGTTAGTGGAGCATCATGGTCCATGTAGTTCGGGCCATGTTTTTACCAATGAAGTATGTCAGACTTTCAGGATGAGTGTCGGATTGGACTTTTAAAGGCGCCTAGTAGCCATTAAGAGCTCCTGGATGTAACTGAAGATCCGCGCTCGGTCCTACCGGGGCATGGGTCTTTGCTTTTAGAACTAAAGGAACAATCATATGTACAACATAATGGGCACTATATCATCATGGCATGGTGAATTAAAAATACATTGGATCCTTCCAAATGGAGGCGGAGTGCCAAGAAGGGTTAAACAGAAATAGTGGTTTGTTCAGAGTGTAGGAAATGAAAGAAATTTCTGAACGGGAATGCTTCCTTAAAAATACACTTGCTTTGTTGTAATGCAGGTTCCGGCTCATTTAGACACCGCCCGCCGGCCCTGAATTGGCTTCTGTTTCCAGACGCTCCACTCTGTCAAAGCTACTTACCCAGGTAGGATTTGCCACTTTGTCCCGTATTTGTCACTACCAGTTTTACACAGAAGAAATTGGCTAATCTCGCGTACCCATTTCTATGTGTCATTCCCAGCTTTCCAAAGACAATACAGTCATTATGTGAGCCGTTTCCCTCTCGAGTTTGTACCGCGCGGCGGACAACATATCTATAAGAACCACAACCGGCTAACCACAGGTATGAGCCCTTATCCTTTACGGCATTAGGTGACATGCACTAGTCTAGAACCCCAACATTCCTCAATGGACCAGAGTGCTGAGCTCTCTCTTTATATGTCTTTACAGAAACAACCATCTTCTTGCGATTTACCGACACCGCGGCACACTCTTTGCCACGTGCAGGTAAAAGTCCACCTCATGGTGTGGAGTCACCGCTTATTGTTTTTGCTACAATACTATGGTACTTAACCCTGACACCTATTCTGTATATTGTTACAGACTCATTGTTCCCAGTCCCCGTCCTGAAGAGAACCGTCAATAATCCGGTTCGAAACGCGTCGACATTTCCATCCTGTGGTTATTCAAAAGGGCGCACCTAGGAAGAGAAACTGTCTACCATTTGGGACCCTAGTGGTGCAACCCAATATAAACATTGAACCACAGCTTTGTCAGGCAGGCAGGCGTACTACTCCATCTGTCCCCGCCTGTCCCTTGGTTTTACATCCCCATGGACTGGTTGTACCCTTGCTTTTTATGCAAATTTTTTCACTGTATATAAATGCAATCAATGTTTGAATACTGAATTACGTCATTGCTTTTGGTGTGTCACTTTCACTTGTCCTTATTTCATTGTGTTTCATTCACTTTGTAAATATTGTATATTTGTACGTGTGTATAAGTGTAGATATTGTACCCATGAATTCACTGTCGTGATAGTCTTTGGTTTGCCCATGTGTTTTTTGAAATTTTGTAAAACCAGATAAAAAGAAAATAAATTTGTTTTGGTACATAAGACTGTGGTTACGTAGTACATATTGACTGCGTGGCTGTTACTCATGATACGAATTTTCCCTATCCAGCCATTTTGTTCTGTTTACTCTGTAGTTGAGATCCGGGCTGGGTAGACGTAGGATCAAAAACCTTCTCTGTTCTACAGTCCACATGGACAGGGCAGTGACGGGACGCACTGTTTGGGACCTGTCTTGGCTCCACCGAGCGGCCCGCTCTCGAAGTGCGTACCTGGCCGTGCCCACAAAAACAGTGCTGGACATCTGGGACGCCACTTCTGTCTCCAGGGGCCTCACTACGTTCCCATCTCCGCATACTCCCATAGCGGCTAACCCTCACTTCCCGCCGGCCCATCACACCCGGGCATTTGAGAACTGGATACAGGGGGAATGTCGGATGCTCTGCGACCTGTTCGACGGGGGCTCTTTTAAATCATTCAGTCAATGCTTTGAGGAGTTTCGCTTGTAACCCGCTGCGCGGTTACATTATGCCCAACCCCAACACTGGGCTTCTGAAGAGAGTGTATATCGGGCGGCTACACGGGCCTTCACCCCCTTTGAACGTCTAGCCCGCACCCTTGGGGGGTTGAAGCAATTGATTTCCCAGATCTACCACATCCTACAGCACCCGCCACTCGCACCCACGCACCCGTATCAGCATCGATGGCAGGTGGCGGTCGACACGGATATCACACCTTCACAATGGGAAGCGGATGGAGAGATATCCCCAAGGTGTATCGGAGCATCCCACAGAGAGAGAACGCGTATAAGCTTTTGACCCAATGGTATTACACTTCCCTGCGCCTCCTCAAGATGTTCCCTAACGTCTTGCCTTTGTGCTGGCGATGTCGGGCTGCGACGGGGGACTTTGTGCACATATGGTGGGCGTGTCCGCTCCTCACCGTGTTCTGGAAGGAGGTCCTTAGCCACATCAAGGGGGTACTGGGGTTCCCCTTGCCTGAAGCCATAGGTACGATCCTGCTAGGTGTCAGACCATCTAACCTTAAGGCCCTCACCCATAATGACTGGATTGTAACGTTACAGATGCTAGGTGCGGCCAAGCAACTCATAGCCTTGTATTGGAAGAAGGCTGACCCACCTCCCATAACATCCTGGTTTGTGCGGCTGTGGCATGTCTTGGCAATGGAGCTCCTTACCGCGCGACTCCAGATGCGCCACACCCGCTTTGAGGCAGTTTGGAGGCCCCTGGTGCGCTATTTGTGCTCTATGGAACATTCACGACACATGCCCACTAGACTTAGGGCCCTAAATCTCTTTGAGGATGCCATTGTCCCTGCAGATCCTACTAGGTTGCTTCTATAAGCGACGCCTGTAACACCGGAGCTCCGGCGGCTGACCCTCACGGCCTAACGCTGCCTTCCATCGAAGGAATTACCCACCACACTGCTCGTCTATCTTCTGTCTCTACCTTGCCTCCTCTTCGCCTTCCCTCTTTCTCTTTCCTCTATAGCTTCTTTCTGTTTTCACGAACCCCTGTTGGGTTGTTAGTACGTTATGGTCTTGTTGTTCCCCCAACCCCCCCCCCCCCCCCCCCCCCCCTGATTCGCCATTGGGGTTGTTGTAACGCTGAACGACTTCAACAGCTTCTCCTAAGCCACGCGGCCGACCCCTTGGGGTTGTTGGCAAGGCGCTGTGTTATCTACCTCCACTGAGCAACATCTGTTGCGCCTTCATCGCGGCCGGCCTCAGATAGAGGTTGTAGGCTTAACGCTGTGTCTTTGTGCCCCTCCTAGGGGTGTTGTTTCAAAATAAAACAGACTTGTAACAAAAGGCAATTTTATACTAAAAAAGTTATTTAAAATTCATCCATACAAATTGATTTCCGTAATATAAAAACTTTTTCAAAAAATTCAGAAATAGATGCAACAGTTAATACTGTGTCCATTCTCTGCAATTCTAAGAATGCTGGGCGGCATCGATTTAAATTCATTTCCTTTAAAATTGGGATAATCAGTTTCCTACGAGGCCGTGTATAAAATTCACAGAAAAATAAAATATGAATGTCCGATTGGGCTGAAAAGTCATCACATGGACACTCAACTAAATCATTGGACCAGGTGTTCATAACAGGGAAGCTCAAAAGTCTAAAAAGAATATTTAACCTGAAACATGTCAGGACAAACTCTCATAATTGGTCATAGGGCAGTTAACAAACTGCGCACAGACACTGCAGTGGCATGTCTGAGATAACTTTTTAGGGCTACTCATGTGGGTGGCACAATCAGTGCTGCATGCCCCTGGTAGCATTTGATTTACAGGCCATGGCACACTCTGCAACTCTGGGCAATACCTTGCTTAATCTCCACAACGGCCCCCACAACGCTAAGGATGCCTGGCCTCCACCTTGGGGGTGCCCAGGAGTGGACGCCTCACAGGGAAAGCCAGGATGGGTTCCACAGTGGTATTCGTACAAGCGCCTTGAGACCCTTGCTTGTGAGTAGTGCGCTATACAAGTATCAATTTACAATTACAATCAAAATCCAGCCAATACTTCTCTGGCATAGGGTTTGGACAACCAATGAGTGTGTATTGAACCACGCTATTTTGATGGACGCTCTAAACTTAAAACACGTGAGTAGGATCAAATGACTTGTCTATGTTAAACGCTTCCTTGTTGAAATTGACTGCCGAAACAACTATGATGATCCTCTCACAATGGCTAATATCCAGAGGAAGATATTGAAAAAACAATGTATGGAGTATCTGGAAGAGAAGAGAGCTAATGAGGAAGTAAAGAAAAAGACTGTATGTTCACACCAACTGATATCAGTTCAGTGCACTTTACTAGAGGCTTACCAGTGAATCAAATATGCCAATCAGGCAGATCCAATTGTATTAACAATTTTTACAGGAAGCACTTGCACTTTGACACTAATCTGCAGTGGCAAAGTGCCCAAAGCATCTAAGCAGCAAAAAAGTAATCCAGCACAGCATCAAAAATACAAGAGCTAGAGGCAAAAAGTCAGGGAAAACCACGCCAAAGATGCTAAGTCTAACAATTCACATATTTCCCATTTACATCACATTACAGGACCCACGATTTCAGCTTCTTAACCAACTGCCAACGTCTCCACTGGTCTTGCCTTGTTTTTTTATACCATCTAGACTGCCCACACATACTAAATGGAAGACAGTCTGATATATATTGTCAGTCATGTTTGAAACTGTTAATCTGCATGTCCAGTACACCCCGTTGTCACCTTCATTGTATCTACAATGTTCAAATATATCAGCATGTTCATTGCCTGTCTCATGCAGCCATGTGGAAGGTGTCCCACAAGTCATGTGGCAAGATTTCCCTCACAAATCTAGCACCTGTTTGGTGTGCTCCACTTTACAAGTTATACCTAATTATTGTGCCTGCCTCAAAATAAACGCATAGGGCTCGATTCCCAAGCTGTATTTTGTAGCACATAAAGAGGAACAATAGTAGTACTACTTACTATAAAATGCAATTTGCAAACCTACGACTGAAAATAGTCACCTCTCCTATAGGTTCTGGAGGGAAATCTCTGTGGTATGAAATCAGGGAATATCTACTACTAAATAGGATGGTTTTGAGGAGAGGTAAGGAGGGGTTTAAGGAGAGACAGACACCCACCCACATAAAGGTAAGCCCATTGCTATTTACAAACTGTGCTTCTAAAGTTAGTACAGCCAAAAAGGGGCAAAAGAGTAGTAAATGTACTGAAGCTCAGACATGGAGTAAATTCAGCAACACACATGGCCAACCCCTGGTACTGAAACATCCTTCTATAGAAAATAATGGAGGAAGGGACTTAAAATAGAACCCCTTAGGAAATAATGTTAAAATAACATAAATCATTTTTACTTAAAAAAGAAATATATACATGTAATTTAATGTTAAAAAATTATATATCAATAAAAACCAACAATTTTATGGGAAACCTTTCTAATGGAAAAATAAATATAACTTGAATTTGTTTTTGAAATAATTAAATACATTTTAAATTAATTCTATACATAACTTTGTGTAATTTTAATACATAATAAATAACTTTAAACAAGTGTTTTTTAAAATAATTTTTGTTTAAATTGTTTTATTTAGCTTAACTAAATATGTGGTTCAAAATTAACGTAATAGTGCTGTAGCATTTTTTCTTTGTAATTTTCATTAATATTTAACATAAAAATACTTTAACTTTTTCTTTTTAATTTTAATAAATGTTTTACATTTTCTGATACTTTACAATAGGAGATCTTCTCCCCAGTGGTGGATAACTTGCCTACTTGTGAAACGTTACTAGCAGTAACTTTAAATTTGTAAATTTAGCTCCATATCGCTTCAGAGGGTGGAACATGTCAATCTACACTTTGTAGTAATTTTACACTTGGAAATGATGAATAGCAAAAAGTAGTAAATTTACTGCAAAGTGTAAAGGTAAATTTACTCATGTCGTTTTTCTCATGCTACCTAAGTGTGTATGGACCCCAATGTGTTTCGCTATTTGTTTCACATGAGCAGCATTCCCCTTTAATGCTGAAAATGATTGATCCTGAGTTGTTCCATGACTAGTCTCATTCTCTTTCTGTATTCTGTTGTTCAGTATACTATTTGTAGGAAACATACTACAACTACTAGAATTAGGTAAAAAGCTTGACTGGATTAGTTACTTGCAAAACAACAGTTGATGGACAGAATGCAGAACAATGTCATACATTCACCCCAGTAAAGAGATCTGGGCCTAAATCCGTCGTTTTTTTGCACTCCACACCACCCCAGTTCAGACATGGCCATATGCAAATCAACCTTGAGCCTGTGCCTCATGGGAACAGTCCAACCCGAACTGCCAAGCCATGTCTTTCCTGGACCGGAATCAAGCATCCTAGGACCGGTTTCTGGCTATCAGCCGTCTTCAGCCAGGATAGCTTGACTCAAGCGGTGTGGAGAGCATGGGACTCACGTCTGAGCATACGTATCCCACTCGGGGTGACAAAACAACAGTTGATGGACAGAATGCAGAACAATGTCATACATTCACCCCAGTACAGAGATCTGGGCCTAAATCCATCGTTTTTTGCACCCCACACCACCCCAGTCCAGACATGGCCATATGCAAATCAGCCTTGACCCTGTGCCTCATGGGAACAGTCCAGCCCTAACTGCCAAGTGGAGAGCATGGGACTCACGTCTACTACTAGAATTAGGTAAAAAGCTTGACTGGATTAGTTACTTGCCTGCCATGAGTCACCTTGGAGCTCCTCTTTGCTTAAGCTGGGGTTTTACATCTAAACCTAAAACTTGCCATCAAAATGGCATATAAGCAGTGTACCCCGAAAGCAGAACATATTGCACTGACCTCGACCACCCTGGGTCAAATCAGTGAATGGAAGGCAAGCTAGTGGCCGCCACTGCTGCTTGGTGGTGTGGTAGGGGCAGGGAAAGGCTAGTCTTTCACTGGCACCACTGTCCCATTTCTGTTGCAGCAGTGTAATACTTGAAATTAAATTGTTTGAACCGCTCACAATTACAGTGCGGCTGCTGTAGCAGCAGCCCTTTCCTTAGGGATAATCTATAACTGTCTGACCACTGCCGCAAGTTGTTAAATCTTTAATACAAGCATTTCAATTAAGCTGTGTGCTCTAAAGTGAGTGTAGGTGCTGAGCCCTGTTAAACACCTGCCCAAATGAAGCAATGTAAAGAACAACATAATCACCCCCACCTTGCTAGATGCGTGCCAGGTGGCCTTTTCTGGACTATTTATTATGTATCTACCTATGTGCACCTTCCATCTCTTAAACCAGGGAATCTGAACCTCAGACACAAGCTAGATAGCCCTCGGACCTCTGTTTCCTTGCTGAAACCACCATTTCAGATACTCAAATGTACTATTCCAGGCCTGAGACAGGATGCCTAACAATCCCAAGAGGCATGTCCCTTTCCTCTGTGAGCCAAAGCCATTTCTCAGTCCTGATATTCCACTGTTGATCCTGAGGGCTTCATTACTGAGGAATGGACTTTACATCAGAAAATGTCAGTTTCTATCTGGAGATGCTAATAGCAGCAATGTCTTCTTCTACTAGTTCGCTTTGCAAAAGCAAATGGTTCAGAGATTGTTATTCGGTCTTAGCCTGGAAAATGCAACAGCTTAGTTGCTCTGCTTGAAGAGATATTTCCATGGCTTATACTTGGGTGCTGTTAGATTTTTTTCAATAATATTTTTTTATTATGAAAGCGTTTCATATCACACCTCTACTGTTACTTAGTGCTGCAGGTTACAAGTCTTACTATTACCCAATCCAATGGGATGTATTTAACTGATCTCAGAAGAATGGAAGTCTGAGTTGCTGTTGCTAAATTAGAATTCGTGACCTTCACATCAGTACACCTCACAATAATGAGTGTTTAACTCACTGAGCCGTCCTTTGTGCCTAATCTGATGAGTGTTTGTTCCTGTCCGGTCCCACCATGAAGATGCAGGTTGATGATTTCATACTGATTTTCCCTTGAGTTTAGTAACAACATCCTCAGCGGACTTGATTATTGTATTATCCGTGTTGATGAATCCTCCCTCTAAACCCATGACTTGGAATTCTTCATATAAAAAATTATGCTTAAGAGCCATTTAGTGCCTAATGTAGAGTTTGGCGGATGAGATAATCTGTCGCAAACATGGCGGATATCTGGTCTGCTGTATCGAAGTACATTACCACCTACAGCACTTGTAATTCAGTGGGCAGAATATCATGAAGGAGTATCCCATCCGCCAAAATCTAAATAGGAAACTTAGTTACACCAGACAATTCAGTGATACCCAGGTTTCTACTGTGTCCAATCACTGTACGCCCCTTGGCAGAGAATGGTGGTCCTTCATACTCACGTGTTCCTTAGAGTTAATTGTGTGTAAGATGTACACAGCATATTCTTCTGTTGTTTTTAACACATGTCTTTGGAATGACTCCAGAACACACGTCTTTGGTGATTCCATCTCTCAATGACACAACATTTAGGGTTCAGCCCCCTAAGCATGAGATCTTGCAGTTCCACCAACAATGTGGCAGCAATGCTGTCTTTCTTTTGAAATGTCCTTGCGAGGCTGAGTTATGCAGAAGCCATGCTGCCACTCCTGGCGCAGTGTTTAATCTATTTTTTTTAACCTTGTTGATTGAAAATAGTTCTAGGTTTGTTCTCTCCACATCTTGCAAACCTTGACACAATAAGGTTCTGCACTCAACAACGTAACATAATGGTCAAGACAGTCTTTGTGTGCTTATTGAAAGACTTCCAATTCACAATTATTTCTTTTTGTCCAAGCTGTTCTTTATTAAACCTTCTGTTAAAATTCAATAGCCATAGCCAACGCGTTTCGTTCCTGAAACTGATGCACTAATAGACTACCGGTTATCGAGCCGTGTACAAAATATTTGAACAGAGGACCTAATCCAGACTACAGAGCTAATGCTACTAGTGGAAGCTATTTATTACACTATAGAGCCCTGAAGAAGTCCCTTTGGGGCAAAACGCGACGGCTATGGCTTTGAATTTTAACAGAAAGTTTAATAAAGAACAGTTTGGAACAAAAAGAAATAATCATTGTGTCAATGTTTTATTGGGACATTTTTCCTGATGTAGGTATATAGAGGGGTGTACTCCATGGTTCCTTGCACTGCTAGCTACTAAGCAAACACAAGGAGATGATGGATGGAGCGCTGAAACTTTTCAGACACTCACCCCCAGTCACAGATCGGGGTTTAATCCATCATCATTCTTTAGCTCACTTCGCCACCTCAGATCAGACCCAGCTATATTCAAATTGGTCTTGACCCTGTGCCTCATGCGAACAGTCCAGCCTGAACTGCCAAGCCAGGTCTTCCGTGAACCGGAAACAATCATCTTGGGACCTTTTTTGCACGGCTAGCTACTACCCATGTATTGTATTGTCAGGTGCGGATTGCTAGTGCCTCAACCCTCAATTTGTTATTCCCTACATCTTGCAAACCTTTAAGATTAGCAATCTGTTTCCATGAGTTGTTAATTTCAAGAAGCCGGATTGCAAAATATTGCTTACCCAGGAAACTCTAGGTCTGAATGGTCCTTAAGCTTCTTCCCATGAGTCATGTGGCCTTACATTTCCACGTTAGGTTACTTCTGTCAAGAACAATGTACTTTGTTGGAACGTACAGGCAGAGGCGTAAAATAAAATGATGCCCCCCCCCTGCAAAATGTTAAGAGGGGCCCCTGCGTCTCTCATATTTCACAAATATGAATTGGGCTTGGACTGAATGGAATCCCTCATAAGGGTTTTATGGGCCCATGAAGGCTCGGCCCCCCCTGCGTCATAGGGGTCTGTTTACTCTCCTGTTCACAAGGTGGGCCTATTGTGGAGGGGTGGTCATGTGTGGCCCCATGTACTCATGTATGTCAAAGTTATATGCACAATTTCTGGCTTAGCCCACACATATCAAGATCCGGTGATGTGATTGAGTCCGACCTGCAGACTAAGAGAACCAGAGTTACCTTAAAAGGTAACATTTACTTGATTTGTGGAGGACGGATAGACTAGAGACATATAAGGAGAATAAAGTTATTATCCAGAGAAAGTGCGAAACATAAGATGAAATAAAGTGTGATAAGCAATCTTTCAGCAACACACAGGTTTTCCGAGTTGGGCATGCTTCTTTCTGATGTGTTCCCTAATTTGGCCTGCAATCCTGACTTGCTGGATGGCTGCTCTGCAAACATTCATTCACCTTAGAACTTTATAATTTTGATGGAGTTGTGTTTTTTTCGTTTATTGTTAATGGTTTGCTTAGCTTTAGTTACATCATGCCTGACTAGATGCCATCTTTATACAGTATCCTGACTTATACTTTGCTGCAGTTTAGAATCTAAAATTGGAGAAAAACTTCACGCAGCGTTATGGCCCCTGCACTAATTTACCTAACCCCTGACGCTGTCTGTAGGGAATGAAAGATAAGCTGATGCAATCATAGAAAAATAGATGAAAAGATCAAAATAGCCACAGAGTAAAGCATACCAGACACAAATCTTCAGATGGAAATCAAAGCGGAGCACCATGTGTGCTTCTTGGTAGGACTCCAGATGCCAGCGAGGCGCTTTTTTCTCTCTCTTTTGATCCTGCTTGCTACAAGAGATCATTGTACTTATTTTGCATATTTGTTGCACTAAAAAAGTTCATGCATCTATTTATATTTAAAACCATTAAAATATCGATTTTAAATATAAAAACAGTGCGCCTGGAATGTACATATAAACCTTGTGAATACAATTTGTTTTTGAAAATTCACAAACACTGACTGGTGTCAGTCCCTCAACAACTTTAAAAGGTTTGCTGCGGGTAAGGGAAGGCGAGATTCAACACTCATAGCTCGCTGGGTGAGTATACTTATCCAAGTTCTATTTTGTAATTCATATTTCTTATTTCAAGTGCAACCCTAGTTCCTCTGAGCAGCAAAGCTCTTTTAGAGATAATTTTTCATGTCGCAGAAGCGTCTCAAAATACGTTTCTGTGCATAGAGGAGGATGATGTGCGGGCGTCCGTGAAAGTCCATTTACAGAGGTAGCAGGGATCACAGAAGTGACATCACACATCCACCGGCCCTCTGATTACATCACAGGGTGTTCCTATTGGCCCATCTCCAAAGTAAATAATATTTATCAGGCTTTTACCCCGAACCCGATAACAACAGCTCCAGTCTATCTGCCTTCGGATAAGATTTTGACCAGCTTTAAGGCTCTTACCATCGATCAAATAAAGATCATTGTCTCCTACATCAAAACTAGATCGGCACTAGATCCCTGTCCATTCTCAGTTCTCCCACCGGTCATGAACTCGCTCATCCCGGTCATCACTTTAGTTTGCAATTCTATACTTGCCTCTGGGATATTCCCAGGTTCTTTAAAGAACACGTTGGTGAATTATAGGCCCATTGCATGCCTCCCTTTTTTAGCTAAAGTGATCGAAAAAGCCATGAATCAACAGCTAGCTGAGCATGTAGAGAAACACCTTCTACTGGACGATTCACAATTCGGTTTCCGAAGATATCATGGCACTGAAACCGCCTTAATTAAAGCGGCAGATGACATCAGGGCAATTCGTGACCAGGCAGGGACAGCAGTTGGACTTATCGGCGGCCTTCGACAAGGTCGACCATAAGATCTTGGTCGACCGTGTCGGAAAGATGGGCATTCACCATGCTGCGAGAGCTCTGCTCGCATCCTTCCTGGCCGATAGAACACAGGCTGTCACCCTGGGGCCATACCAATCGATCAAACTGTCATTACCGTGTGGGGTTCATCAAGGCTCATCCCTAAGTCCGGCACTATTTATTATCTATGTGTCGGACCTTGCTAATGTCATCAAAGCATATGGGATGAGCCTAACCTCCTACGCTGATGACACACAATTGGTTCTGGCCATTAAAGGCGACGGACACGAGGTGGCAGAGCGCTTCCAACGCGGAATGCTAGCAATCGGAGAGTGGATGGCATCGAACTGCCTTAAACTCAACTCCGAAAAAACGGAGGTGCTCATCTTTGGAACCCTGTTACCAGATTGGTCTGCAACCTGGTGGCCATCAGCCTTCGGAACCCCTCCTAGCCCAGCCCTTAAGGTCAGGAACCTGGGAGTGACTTTTGATGCGGATCTCAACTTCATGGCACATGCGAATAGAGTAACGGCAACAGCCCATCACAAATTAAGACTGATTAGAAAAATCATCCCATTTTTGCCAGAGGTAGCTGCTAAAACATTGGTCAGCTCTTTAGTGTTATCATCCCTTGACTATTGTAATGGCCTATTTTTAAATGCCCAGGTTAGGGTAACCAATAAGCTTCAGACAATCCAGAACGCAGCAGCATGTCTGCTTTCTGGAACACCCAAGTTTTGGCCCATATCAGACATCATCAAGACATATCACTGGCTGACGATCCGTAATCGGATCAAATTTAAATCACTTTGCATAGTATACAAGACACTTCATGACCAAGGACCACATTATTTTAAGGACCAGCTGATACCCTACAGACCTGCCAGACAGCTTCGATCCGCCACTCTCAACTAACTTGTGGTTCCACGGTCAAAAACAGTTTCATGGGTTGATCGCTGCTTTTTAGTCGCGGCACCCAAATTATGGAACACCCTACCGCAGCATATCAGGACAAGCCCCTCACTTCTCCAGTTTCGCAAAAGACTGAAGACCTGGCTTTTTAATCAGTAATATTGACAATTAACCTCAGGCTCCGTTTTATCGGGAGAAAATTAGGTGAATAATCCAGCGCCGAGAGGCCTACGGGTATTCATTCGCGCTTAATAAGTTGCATAAATAAATAAATAAATAAATCATTGGCTGCACAGCAGCATCTTGTCACGTTGTATGACATAGGCATGCATGGCTGAACCACGCATGCCTCTACAACTCCATCCTAACCAGGAATGTGTCTATACCACACAATTTTGTGGTAAAGAGAAATGTGTCGTAAAGATTACCACTGCCCTGATCCCCCTTCCCGCCCGAAGCCCTAAAATGTTATCCCCTTACCTCACACCCTGTCCTGAGGCATACAAACTACCCCGCTCTGCCCTTAAAATGACCCCTTCCCTCGCCTGTGGCCTAAGAACACTGCAGCCTACCAAAAACTACCCCGACCCCAGCCCCCGAGACCTAAAACTTACCCCAGGTCTGTCCTTAAAACTACCACTACCCCTTCCACTACCCTAAGCACTAAAACCTTGCCCCCATTAAATAAAGTACACCAACCCCCCTTAGCCCTAATACTGCCCTACCCCTAAAACCTGCCCCAAACCTAGCTACAACCCTTAAAACTACTCCAACCCCTCCCCGCCCTGAGTCCTAAAACCCTGCCCCTTTCCCAAAACTACCCTGCCCCCCCTCCACCCTGAGCTCTAAAACCGACCCCCACCCTAAAAACTACCCTCCCCAATCCCGGCCCCAACCCCACTTACCTGTCCGCGTCTGAGGCTTCCTGTGTCCACGCTTCCTCTTCTTCTCCCGCCCATCTGAACACTAGACCGCTATCTGTCCTAACCGCACATATGCGTGGTTAAGGCAGATGTGTGGTTCAGGCAAGCATGGTTACGCTTGCGTGGAAACGGCACGCATGCCTCAGCCCACGTTGTAAAGCCGCTTCCCTCTTGTTACTTTGAAGTGGCTAGGGAAAGGGCGAGGAGTTGTAAATACAGAAAGCAACAATGCTCTTACAGCCTGATTGCTTGTTAAATTGCGAGGAGTTTGAGTAGGGATTGAGGATCGCAATTACAAGTGGTGTGATGTTTATCGCACACGAGCCCTCGTGCAAAGATTACATTTCAGGAATTGTAAATTGTGACAAATAACGATCTGCAATTTGCGATCCTCACATGGATTATACCAAAATGAATTTGTTAGAAATATGTGCAGTTTGCACACCAACTTTTAATTAATCTATTGGTATTTTGATAACCGACTTTTGTATTAATAGGTTGGTTCTCAAAATCCAGATTTTTAGTGGGTTGCAATTCGACCTACCTCATCAATATGCATAAGGTAGGTCGTAGATTGAGACCCAACAGACCACCATGTTTGTGATTACTTTTAAATAAAGCAATGTTTCATTTTTTTAATAAAGAAATCTTTTATATTTTCAAGATAAACAAGATGTGTTTAGAACGAAAAAATAAAAATGACAGAACCTTTTTATGAGCAGGAAGTGGTCATTGACCACCGCCTGCTTATAAAAACGTTTTTGTGAATATTCACAAAAAGGAATGGGCCCATGGGTACCCCGTCCTATTTGCGAATGGCTTACCAACTCCTTTGAGAAGGTGGTAAAATAGAAATGGTTTACAGATGGATTTCAGCTGTAAAGCATGAATACATAGCCTAAAGATTTGGTATGAGGAAGAGACGCCCTTAACGTGTCGGGCCTTTCCAAATATCGCATTTTTTAAAATCCCAAACGCAATTAGCGATTCTGTAAGATTCTGTAACATGTTACCTAATTGCTATTTGGGTTTTGTGAATTAAAAAATGCAATTTTACACATGGAATAGCTCTGATTTTCCATAGCAAAATCTCACAGACCATAATATATTTTTGGACATGAGGCCCTTAGTATTTTCCGTGTGCTATAATGTTTGCAGACTGTGTTAATTTAAGCAGGTTAGACCTGGCAGACTTTCATGGGTGAAAAAGGCCTGAAATTTGCCAGGACATGTGGAGTCTGGTGCAGTAATCGCTAAAATCTGCATGTTACGTCTATAACAACAGTCAAGGTCATCTTTGATGAAAAAAGGGGACTGCATGTGGGATCTCATTTTTTTCTTGAAAGGGACAGAGAGTCTGTTTCAAGATTTGAGTAATGGTCAGGCATGGTGGGGAAGGAGTGCAAGAAGCTGAGGTGATACCCTGCTCCTCAGGGCCTCAGTTATCATTAGTGCATCAAGTACATTTGCATTGGGACCCAGGAGTGCGAGGGCTCACAACACCCCAATTATGCGGAGCATTATTTCTGTGTCTACTATTGATTTTGCTTGATGCATTTTCTGTTTTGTTTTACATTTAGTGTGGAGTATTAGCTACAGAAAAAGCCCCCCAGAAATGATCTCATAAGCCCCACCCCCTGCATTCAGCCCTGTTTCTACAGTTCCCCTAATCATTGCCATATAGTTATGAAGGTACGCCCAACTTTGAAGCATTTTGCTTAGGAGGGTCTCAGACAGTGCTTAATTTGATCTGGTGGTTTCCGGGACTCGGCATAAACACTTAATTGTCAACACCGGCACTTGTGGCAGTCTGCCACAAGGTGGCGCTGTCTTAGATGACCACAACAACAATCAATTATTAATTGAATAGACATTAAAATTACTATTACCTGCCGCCCAAGCCATTCTAATAGGTTTGGGTGCCTGGAATAGTCTGAAGTGCCTCACTTGTAGGAGTGTGATGGTTATTAGTTGTCTTTGTACTGTCATTGGCAGGACTGTCAGGGGCACTACGTCAGGGGCGGCTCTCTGCTCATGGCGTCCCTGGGAAGTGAAGAGGGGGGGGGGGGTCTGGGTGTTTGGAAGTGGAACAGATCCAGAGGCCGCCAAATCCCTGCCAGGGGCCGTCACGCAAATATGTATCCATCCTCATAGGATTATTATATTAATGATATATATTGGCGTGGCGGCCCCTGGGGTTTGGCGGCCCTGTGCAGGTGCACAGCTTGCACATGCCTAATGCCGCCTCTGACTACGTGGTGCAAGTTGCAGTGGCTTCCTGATGAGAGCCCTGGCGCATATATATTTTTACAAATTAAGTACTGGTCTCAGAGCAAAAACGTTTGAAGACCTATGATGTAACTCTACAAATGATCGGCGCCAATGATGTTGTATAACACATTGTTAATGCAAGATTGTCATAGTTTGAGTTATTTGCTCCTTAAAAAAATGACATCCTCCAAAAAGAAATGGCCATTTGGAAACTTCTTCCTAAGGTCTGTGTTCTCAGAATAGCTCCACCAACAAAAGACAACAATTATTAGATGGACCATGTATTGCAAGAAAAGTAAAGCAGTAGAATCCCCTAGATAAGGTTATGAGTAGTGAGAAAAATTCTGATCCCTCTTCCAATAGGAGTTCGCACCAGGATCAGAATTATGAGTTGTGCGTTAAATACCGTATGGGGTATCATGGTTGTACACATACCACATGTTGCAATAACCACAGGCCTTACAATCTTCCCATTACAGACTTTGCCACGAATAACTTGGTGAAATCTATCAGGTAAAACAGACGAAAAAGTGAAACTGTTGTGGTAAGCACTAAATGTGGTGCCTCGCTCCGCCACAGTAAACGTGAATAAGAATATTTTTGACAAGAGATAAATATCTCAGCCTGGGATAATGCAGTAAATAACCCCCTCCCCTTCTCGGCATTACCCAGGAGCACGGCCTTACATTTTGTGGTGGGTGCATTTTACTTAGACACCCCTCTTCCCCCTCCTCCAGGTTGCCTTACCCCGACAGCTGCTCCAGAGTTCAGTGTGTCCTAAAACCCGGCATTCAGAAAGTTGCAGAGGTCAGGCCTTCCTTTCCCACACTTCCTGCCTTTTAAACCTTTTATGAATATCAAGTGGAAACCATGGGATTAAGTAAGGATCTGAATCGCGTCGCAAAATTTCAAAAGAATGACTGTTCCGGTAACCAAATATTCAGCTAACCTGGGTACACAGGAAGCTGTGGCGAAGTGTCTAGCCTAGGTCTTCAGTTTCAGGCTTTCTTCTTAGTTTCAGAGCTTCTTGGTTCTTTCATGAACATTACTCAGCCTCTCGTTCCATAAATCAATAAGGTTTGTTTATCCAGTCTCTGCATTGTCACAATTTGAACCCACTTAGAAGTACAGTAGCTGCGATACTTCATCATGAGCTGAAATGCGACTTGAACCCTGGGTAAGAGGGAGACGTTTACACTGGTGCAAAAAATAAAAAGATGAAAAACTTGCTTGTATTGTTTTTTGCTGCTTGTGTGTAAGGGGCTGTAGCAATCAATCCTTTTCACATAAAGAGTTCTGCAGCGAGCCAAAAGAGAGGAAAAGAAATTCGACTACATGCCAGAGATACATGAACCATTCATTGCCTACCTCAGATGTACTTATTTTTTCTGTCATGTTTATGATTGAATCATGTTCTTAACCACATAAATTCGTCACCTTGTTCCTTATAAAGGCCTTTCTGGTTGTAACAAGTTACCAGGTGTAAGTTCACCATACCTCACAGAACTTACTTACTGTTAATGTTAGTGTCTTTGGACTTTGTGGGAGCTCAGTCATAGCTCCTCCAAGGACTGAGGCCTCTCTCCCCAGCAATTTCCCAACTCGGTTTCCAGCAGCTGTGCTGGTGTTGGGTGAGCAATAACGGCTGGAGACCACCAATCCTTATTCTTGAGGCTAATCTATCAGGAAGTCTGTCACCCAGACCTCAGCATCTAAAACAGAACTTGGCTAGCAGCTTAGAGGAGAGGAATTAATAGGTGATGGCTCCTAAAAGAAGAACCTGCCCTCAAATAACAGAGCAAAAAAACAGTTGATGGACAGAATGTAGAACAATGTCATACATTCACCCCAGTACAAGGATCTGGGCCTAAATCCATCGTTTTTTGCACTCCACACCACCCTGGGTTAGACACTGGCTATATGTAAATCAGCTCTGACCCTGTGCCTCATGGGAACAATCCAGTCCGAACTACCAAGCCATGTCTTTCCCAGACCGGAGTCAAGCATCCAAGGACCGGTTTCTGGCTATCAGCCTTCATCAGCCTGGATAGCTTGACTCCAGTGGTGTGGAGAGCCTGGGACTCACGTCTGAGTATACCCAGCACAGTCGGGGTGAAAATTGCAAAAAACA
Organism: Lissotriton vulgaris; assembly: GCF_964263255.1. Taxonomy (NCBI): domain Eukaryota; kingdom Metazoa; phylum Chordata; class Amphibia; order Caudata; family Salamandridae; genus Lissotriton; species Lissotriton vulgaris. Next base: position 194,109,047 of record NC_141699.1, read on the forward strand.
CAGTTGATGAACAGAATGTAGAACAATGTCATACATTCACCCCAGTACAAGGATCTGGGCCTAAATCCATCGTTTTTTTGCACTCTACACCACCCTGGGTTAGACACTGGCTATATGCAAATCAGCTCTGACCCTGTGCCTCATGGGAACAATCCAGTCCGAACTACCAAGCCATGTCTTTCCCAGACCGGAATCAAGCATCCAAGGACCGGTTTCTGGCTATCAGCCTTCATCAGCCTGGATAGCTTGACTCCAGTGGTGTGGAGAGCCTGGGACTCACGTCGTCTGAGTATACCCAGCACAGTCGGGGTGAAAATTGCAAAAAACACAGTTGATGGACAGAATGTAGAACAATGTCATACATTCACCCCAGTACAAGGATCTGGGCCTAAATCCATCGTTTTATTGCACTCTACACCACCCTGGGTTAGACACTGGCTATATGCAAATCAGCTCCGACCCTGTGCCTCATGGGAACAGTCCAGTCCGAGCTACCAAGCCATGTCTTTCCCAGACCGGAATCAAGCATCCAAGGACCGGTTTCTGGCTATCAGCCTTCATCAGCCTGAATAGCTTGACTCCAGTGGTGTGGAGAGCCTGGGACTCACATCTGAGTATACCCAGCACACTCGGGGTGAAAATTGCAAAAAACACAGTTGATGGACAGAATGTAGAACAATGTCATACATTCCCCCAGTACAAGGATCTGGGCCTAAATCCATCGTTATTTTGCACTCCACACCACCCTGGGTTAGACACTGGCTATATGCAAATCAGCTCTGACCCTGTGCCTCATGGGAACAGTCCAGTCCCAACTACCAAGCCATGTCGTTCCCAGACCGGAATCAAGCATCCAAGGACCGGTTTCTGGCTATCAGCATTCATCAGCCTGGATAGCTTGACTCCAGTGGTGTGGAGAGCCTGGGACTCACGTCTGAGTATACCCAGCACACTCGGGGTGAAAATTGCAAAAAACACAGTTGATGGACAGAATGTAGAACAATGTCATACATTCATCCCAGTACAAGGATCTGGGCCTAAATCCATCGTTTTTTTGCACTCCACACCACCCTGGGTTAGACACTGGCTATATGCAAATCAGCTCTGACCCTGTGCCTCATGGGAACAGTCCAGTCCGAGCTACCAAGCCATGTCTTTCCCAGACCGGAATCAAGCATCCAAGGACCGGTTTCTGGCTATCAGCCTTCATCAGCCTGGATAGCTTGACTCCAGTGGTGTGGAGAGCCTGGGACTCACGTCTGAGTATACCCAGCACACTCGGGGTGAAAATTGCAAAAAATACAGTTGATGGACAGAATGTAGAACAATGTCATACATTCACCCCAGTACAAGGATCTGGGCCTAAATCCATCGTTTTTTTGCACTCCACACCACCCTGGGTTAGACACTGGCTATATGCAAATCAGCTCTGACCCTGTGCCTCATGGGAACAGTCCAGTCCGAACTACCAAGCCATGTCTTTCCTTGGATGCTTGATTCCGGTCTGGGAATGTAGAACAATGTCATACATTCACCCCAGTACAAGGATCTGGGCCTAAATCCATCGTTTTTTTGCACTCCACACCACCCTGGGTTAGACACTGGCTATATGCAAATCAGCTCTGACCCTGTGCCTCATGGGAACAGTCGAGTCCGAGCTACCAAGCCAAGTCTTTCCCAGACCGGAATCAAGCTTCCAAGGACTGGTTTCTGGCTATCAGCCTTCATCAGCCTGGATAGCTTCACTCCAGTGGTGTGGAGAGCCTGGGACTCCAAATGAGGATGTAAACCAATCAGGGAAATGATCACAATCTTCAGAGTCAAATGCAAATCAGCAGCCTCGTATGGTAGCGAGTTGTAGGACTATGCCAAACACTCTAGCCTACAAACTCAAGAGAGCATCTTTTTACAGCAATTACTCACTGTTCCACAGTCTATATCGGCTGAGACAGTCCATACAGGTATGGGGTTTCCATATTTCGAAGACCTACTGCTCTCGAAACCCGTACAGCTGTGGCACTTTATCTGGTACACAGAGAAGACTGAGTCTTGAGTATATGTATATATTTTTCAATTACAACACAGTGACTATCATCAGTTGTCCAATAGCGCTGTACATAAAATACACAGTATTACCACATTTTAATAATCACATTTAGTGAGATAAATAAGAAGAAAATACTTCAACACATCCCCACATATCTGTCATCCCATACCGCTCATGGCTGACGGAAGAAGGCGAGCGGGACAAACTAGCGCTACCTGACAGGCAAGTAAGCAGTGGTGTTTCTGCTAATGGTATGCATGTAGGGACATGCCTCCACCAAAAGGACCTTCATCCAGAACAAAAAGCCTTGCCAACTCCAGCATCTCCAAGGAACTCTTCAGCATCATCCAAGAATTCACCAAATCCCCAAGCGAAACCACGGACATCACGCCCTCCCAGGACCTCTGCAACAAGCTCTGCTCCTATTTCCATCTGAAAATCAAGGGCCTCTACGATAACTTCAACGACCAGACAACTGACTCCGAAACCACTCCCTCCTCCAGCAACATCAGCCAGCCCACCATCTCCTCCTGAACCCCAGTCACCACCAAAGACACCACATCAACCATGAAAGGCATCCACTCAGGAGCTCCCACAGACCCCTGCCCTGTGCATCTTCCACAGAGCCACCGCCACCATCCCTCCGGAAATATGATGCACCATTATGCCACCTTCGAAACCGGCATCTTTCCCGATGATTGGAAATGCACAGAAGTCAGACCCCTACTCAAGAAGCCCTCAGTAGATCCCAAGAACCTCAAGAACTACCGACCCTTCTCCCTCCTTCCCTTCACGGCCAAAGTCACTGAGAAGACCATTAACATCCACTAAGTACATTCATCAAAGAAAACTCCATCCTTGACCCCTCCCAATTCGGATTCCTCAGCAACCATAGCTCTGTGGCTACTCTACTCGCCGCCACAGACGACATTCACACCCTCCTCGACCAAGGACACACCGCACCCCTGATCCTACTCGACCTCTCTGCAGCCTTTGACACCATCCCCCACCGCACACTCACCACCTGACTCCACGACGCCGGCATACAGGGAACCGCCCTCGACTGGCTCCGCTCCTTCCACACTGGCAGAACGCAAAGAATCAGACTGCCATCCTTCCTCTCCGAACCCACGGAAATCTACTGCGGAATACCCTAAGGATTGTCGCTTAGACCCACGTTAGACTCCTCCCTCTCCATGACCCAACAGGTCAACGCCGTTGCTTCCTCCTGCTTCAACACCCTCCGCATCCTCCGAAAAACCTTCAAATGGATCCCCCCGAATCAAGGAAGCCTATCACCCACGCAATCCTAACCAGCAGACTGGACTACAAAACGCCCTCTACGCCGGGATCAGCAAGTCTCTGCTCTGCAAACTCCAGACCATACAGAACACCGCAGTCAGACTCATCCTCGGCATACCTCGACACAAACACATCACCCAACACCTGCCTAGCCTTCACTGGCTTCCCGTTGAGAAGAGAGTGACTTTCAAAATACTCAACTCATGCCTACAAATGCCTCCACAACACCAGACCCCAAAATCTCAATGATAGAATCCCCTTCCACGTACCCAAGAGGAACCTCCAATCTGCCGATCCTGCCCTCACCAAACCCTCACGCATCTGCAGAGCAAGAACGGGTGGAAGACCCTTCTTTTTCATCGTGGCCAAGACCTGGAACGAGCTCCTAATTGACATCAGACGCGCCGCCACCCTGCACATTTTCAGGAAGACCCTCAAGACCTGGTTCTTCGACTGACTGGAGCTGCTACTCCCTCACCCCCAGCACCTTGAGACCCTCTCGGGTGAGTAGCCTGTTTAAAATTCACTGATTGATTGATTGATTGATCCTATGTCAAAATGTGCGAAAATCAACATAAATTCCATGGACTTGGCAGGAATGTATAGGAGAAATACAATTAGTATGAGATCTTAAGGGCTACCTACATGGTATGTTTGCAAGAGACTAGTCGTGAAATAGCAAGGCAACCCCCTGAAGCATTAACATGACCGGTGAGGGAGCAGGGGAAAAAAAACACCAAACAGAAACTGCTGAGGTAGCGTTCTCTCAAGACCTCTATTTCTTTAAATGACGGCTTCTCAAAGCTCAAACGTGGGATATAAGAAACATTCTTCTCCACACAAGTAGTTATTTATTATTACATCTTTTGTTTCATTTTTTTCTTTCTTTTAACATTTTTAGTCTTTCACATATTATATATTTTTTTGGGGTATATGTATATATTTTTCAATTACAACACAGTGACTATCATCAGTTGTCCAATAGTGCTGTACATAAAATACACAGTATTACCACATTTTAATAATCACATTTAGTGAGATAAATACCAAGAAAATACTTCAACACATCCCCACATATCTGTCATCCCATACCGCTCATGGCTGACGGAAGAAGGCGAGCGGGACAAACTAGCGCTACCTGACAGGCAAGTAAGCAGTGGTGTTTCTGCTAATGGTATGCATGCAGGGACACGCCTCTATGGGGGCCAGGGAATAGTATAGGTTGCTCACATCATTGCGGGGAGGTTTCCCATGATGGGTGTTAGCAGCCGTGGGACGTCAGTACACATAGCCACAGGGGGGCTCTAACTTTCCCGGATAGGCTTTCAGTTCGAATATCTTCACCAGGGGAGAGACATCCATGCAGGTCAGTGAGAACACAGGCATATAGCAGCGCTACCCTCACATGCACTTTTCACCATGAACCGGAGGTTAGTATATTCCTTTCTTCCCCGAGATACGTTCCTTGCTTAGAAATACCTAGGAGAAGGTATATCCTATGATCTCGCCATGTGCATGACACACTACCTATCCTTTTTAGGTCTCGCCTACGCAGGGCGCATGCGCTACTTAGGCAAAAGGACCTATTCCTATTGCTTCGGCTTTTCAGCCAAACACGTGCACACGTTCCATTGCCTTCAATGGCAACACGTGCACGAGTGGCGATTTCCTTGCGGGAGAGTGCGGCGCCATATGGTGGTGCCATATGGTTTCACACTCCCACAAGGGAATCGCACAGGCCCCCTCTCCCTCCCCCTACTGCTACGCGAGCCCTTTAGGCTTTGCCAAGCCTTGTTTGCGCTTGTTCGTTTACCTTTCACGCTGCCACGCTTATCTTATTACCTTTCACTTTCGTGCATTTTGCTGCCTCGCTTGTTCTAACCTACTGCTCCCTTTCTCTATGAGTCCTTTGGTGTTCACCTCTCCTTTCCTGTCCGTACTTCCATAATCTCCTCACCCTTTCAGTGCGGTCCAAAAATACTTTGCCATGCATTGGAGCCATTACTGTGTTGTGCACATGGCCTCCTTACTGTTTGCGCCTGTCTGTCTTTCAGGCTCGTCGTGGAGGCATTACTGTGTTGTGTACATGGCCTCTTGGCTGTCTGCGCCTGCCTGTCTTCCAGGCTCGCCGTGTCACCTCTGTGGCAGGCAGGGCCGCACTTTGGTCCCTCTTCACATGCACGTGTTCCTCCAAGTAGGAAGCAGAGTCCTGCCACTTCTGGAAGTGGTTTTCCTCACACAGGATGTGCCGACCAGAGTCCCTTCCGGGAGTCTCTGCGCCGGGCAGCGAGGGAGCGTGCACTTCTCCTAGGTCTCTGTTGCTGGCAGAGCCGAGCCCTGATGGTCCAGCCCTTCTCCTCAATGGGAAGGTTCAGTTCTGTCCACCGGCGCCACCCCGGCCCCTACTGGCTCTCCGCCTTCCTTCTCTTCCTGTCTTTGTTCTCGACCCCCATCCCACCTCCAACTCCCAAACTCCTTAATGCCCCATTTAATTTACACTTCTAATCCCGAGATGCCTTATAGCCTAGTTGTCAGTGCCTTGCAGGCAGAAATCTCCCTTAAGTTTATTTCCAGCTGGTGTTGTGAAGGCTGCCTTTTTCTTTCACCTCAGCCACTTTTCTCGCACGCCCTAAGGTTCCTTGCTCCAACCTCCTCCTCTTTGCCCCTCCACTCCTCTGTCCCTCCCCTCCTCTGTTTCTTCGTGCCCTCTGTTTACTGCCCCTCCCTTCTCCTGTCCTTCCCTCCATACAACTTTACGCCTATGCCCCCCTATCACAAGCCCACCCTGAAGGAACTACAGATGTAAGAGCCCCTGAACACACTATACACACCATCCTCAACTGAACAATTGGTTTGAATAACAAAAAAAGGTGTACAATCTACAAATGAGGTTTATGGCCTCATAGGGGGGTAGACTGACAAATGTATTTCTCTCTATTGGCAACATATTTTTACCCTTGGAGAATTCCTTCCTCCTCCTCAACCCCCATCAATTTTCTGCAGTTCCTTTTCCTTGCCACCCTAGGATTTACTACTACCTTTATCAGGAGTAGATTTCTGGACTTTTCCGGGGTGGGATGTGATCAGAAAGTATTTGTGAACACCCAAAAACATATAATTTTGTGCATGCACACAAACTGGCTGGGTATTCCAGTCCAGTACCGCCACTGACCACCCCTAGGAAGAGATTTACCCAAAACATTTGTTTGAGTATTGTTTGAGTGATAAACCAACTTTTAGGAATTCAACAAGCGGTTTTTCACTATCAAAAAGGCTATTGTGTGAGTTAGAAAGACTGGTGCAATGTTCCATCTGCAATTGGAATGCGCCCCATCAATCCCTGTAACTTGAACCACTGATCGTCTTTCCACCACAAACTTTCCAAGTGTAATCCACCAAGTGCAAAATTCACAGAGCCCAATATACTCATAGGGCCTCATCACGATGGCAGTCGGATGAGCGTCCGACTGCCATCGCAGCGGGATGGAGACCGCCTGACAAGTAGTCATCATTTTCACCCACCATATTATGATGAGACCGCTGCGCGGGGGTCTGAAACATGTCTTGTACTATTGGGGCTTATGCTACGGCCCGGAAAAGGGCTGCAGTAGTAAAAGTCATGTTTGTAAACATCGATGCAGCGTGTCCCAGGCACCATGTGGTGTGTGGCCACACAGTGCATGACAGTTTGAGGGAGACCGCATGTGGTCCCTGGCCACATAGCGGTGGCCCACGGGGGACGAGGCCCAGCGAGGGGCTCCCAAAGTCCCTTTCTGACAGCCTTTCAATTGCGGTCGGACCGCCATGAAAAGGCCGTGGATAATGGGCATCGTAACCCCTATGCCGGTGCCTGTACAGGCACCACCTTCATTGTAGGGATTGCTGTCTAGGGATAGAATGATGGGAATGGATTTGTAAAGGGGAAGTAGTCAGTTTTTTTTGTAAGTAGTGTGTGTGTTATATAACAAATTGTGCTGGCTGGTCACACGTTTGTCAGATTGCTTGCAAATTACACTGACATTGCATGGAGGTGTAGCTAGCCGGGAATGTTTAATTAAAGTCCAGTACATCACTGAAGCCTACCAATGATTTAATGATTGTATCTAAAGAACACATAGAAAATATTTAAGACCGATTAGCCATGCTGTGTCAGTTTTTTCCCTACTGCTAAAAGTATGTTTGCAATTTCCTGTTTAACCCACAGCCCAGCGATGCAGCACAGGCTGTGGGGTTTCCAGACGGAAATGTGGCATGCAAGGTTTGTATGAAAGAGCCTGCTGTGCTCCAGGGAAAGGGGTACCGTTAATGTCTGGGAATTCTGGGATACAGCCTGTACGCCAATCTTAAAGATGCTGGGTAGGTGGGAGAAGTGAGACTAAGATTTTTCGGGGTACGTGTAGGTAAGCTTTACTCCTGGTTTATTCCTGACTTTTTCTCTGCATTTGCAGGTATAAGTTTGTGAATTGGGCAAATTATGTTTGATACTCTAATTCCACAGATGCAAAGGGAATAGAAAACTTTGTCCCTTTTCACCTATTTGGACCGGAGGCTGGGATCTCAATTTTTGTACATACACAATCCTACCATGAACAAAGATGTCAGATCTGTGCTGTGTCCACAGTGCAATTTATATTCATAGAAATATTTCATAAATATTTCGATCCCCCATTCCATTTATTTGGCTGCTAATAAATCAAGCTGTGGTAAATTACGATTCAGTCGTAAAGCATAATGAGAGTATCATCATTCCTCAATCCTTGTCAAATGTATTTAATATATTTATTTTTTTGGATTCCTATTTTGGTATTTAAAAATTACAAGATTACAATCAATCAATCAGGAGTTTGTTAAAGCGCGACTACTCACCCGTAAAGGTCTCAAGGCGCTAGGGGTGGGTTGTGCAGGTTCCATTCCATCAAGGAGGGGGTCTGTCGAAGAGCCAGGTTTTGAGGTTTCTTGGGAAGATGGGGAGCGATGTTATCTGTCTGAGGTGGAGCGGAAGGGCGTTTCATGCTTTGGCCGCGAGGAAGGAGAAGGAGCGGCCTCCCAATCTGGTCTTTCTGGTGCGGGGGACCACGGCATAGGAAAGCTGGGCTGATCGTAGGGTCCTTTGGGGTGCGTGGAATTTGAGTCGGCTGTTCAGGTATGCTGGTCCGGTGCCGTGGAGGGCCTTGTGTGCGTGGGTGAGCATCTTAAAGGTGATTCTCGCCTCGACGGGGAGCCAGTGGAGTGTGCGCAGGTGCTGGGAGATGTGGCAGTGTTTTGGCAGGTTAAGGACCAGTCTTGCGGCGGCGTTCTGGATGTTCTGTAGCTTGCGGATGAGGTTTTTGTTTATTCCGGCATAGAGTGCGTTGCCGTAGTCGAGTCTGCTGGTGACCAGGGCGTGAGTGACTGTCTTTCGGTGTTCTAGGGGGATCTATTTGAAGGTGTTACGAAGGAGGCGGAGGGTGTGGAAGCAAGAAGATGAGACAGAGTTGATCTGGCAGTCCATTTTGAGCTCGGAGTCCAGGATGATTCCTAGGTTGCGTGCGTGGTCTGTGGGGGTTGGCGGGTTTCCGAGGGCGGTGGGCCACCAGGTGTCGCTCCAGGCGTCGGGGTTTGGGCCCATGATGAGTACTTCTGTTTTGTTGGTGTTTAGTTGTAGGCAGCTGTTTTTCATCCATTTGGCGACGGCTTCCATGCCTTCTCGAAAGTTGCGTCTGGCAGTGTTGGGCTCGTTGGATAGGGAGAGGATGAGCTGGGTGTCGTCTGCGTATGACACAATGTTGAGTCCGTAAATTCTGACGATGGGGGCAAGTGGAGCCATGTAGACGTTGAAGAGCGTCGGGCTGAGGGAGGAGCCCTGTGGGACTCCGCAGGTGGTAGGTGTGGGGTCCGAGAGGAAAGGGGGGAGTCTGACCGGCTGCGTCCTGCCGGAGTGGAAGGAGCAGATCCAGTCGAGGGCCTTGTCCTGGATTCCTGCATCATAGAGTCTGCGTATTAGGGTGCGGTGGGAGACTGTGTCGAACGCCGCTGATAGGTCGAGGAGGATGAGTGCTACTGTTTCTCCTTTGCAGTGTAAAAATCATGGCATAATATCAACAAAATAAGTGGGAGAAAATGCATGAAGGAACCACAAAACAAATTAATTATAAAAAACGATGTTTCATTTAATAGATATACAAAGGTTCATATTAAAAACAATCAATAAAAATACATAAATTCAAACTAATTATAAAAAAGGCAAGTATACAATTTTCATACAATACATAAAGAAATATATATAAAAAATATTCTTTGTTACAGTGGCAATCAATATTGTTCGACGCGCGTTTCGGCGTTATGGGAAACGCCTTCTTCAGGAGCCACAATTTCTATCTAATTACAGATCATTAGGAGGACGGTGTATCAGAGACAGTTCTTTCTTTCTCCTTTTGTATCTATATCCTTTGGTTTTAGTCGTGGCACGTTATCGCTGCTTGCTCAATTTTTATTGATTGTTTTTAATATGAACCTTTGTATATCTATTAAATGAAACATAGTTTTTTATAATTAATTTGTTTTGTGGTTCCTTCATGCACTTTCTCCCACTTATTTTGTTGATATTATGCCATGATTTTTACACTGTGTATTTCCCTGTATTAGGAATTGATATTCCGAACAGGGGGTCCTTGTTATTTACACTGCACTGTTTCTCCTTTGTCCAGTAAGGTGCGGATGTCGTCTGTTGCGGCGAGAAGGGTCGTTTCCGTACTGTGTTTTTTTCTGAAGCCGGATTGGGAGGAGTCGAGGATGTTGTGTTCTTCAATGAATGTGGCGAGTTGGCTGTTGATGGCTTTCTCGATGACTTTCACTGGGAACAGGAGCAGGGAGATGGGTCTGTAGTTTTTGAGGTCGGTGGGGTCCGCTGAGGGTTTCTTTAGGAGGGGGATTAGCCTCAAGAGTCAATCCAGCAAATGTACAATTGTAGTTTTAGGACTAGGAATGTTCATGCTGATGCGCATGAACTCTTCATCTCTTGGTCTAGTGACTGCTTATTGGGTAAGTGGAAGTGCTGAGCATTTGAATTTGTAGACTCAGAAGGCTACCAGAGGGGCAGTTTGCAAAGAGGCACCAATATAGAACAGGTCTGAAGTAGAGCCATCGTCTGAACCTTCCACTCTGTACCTTAATTTCTATAGTCACTCTAAAAACATGGCTAGCGCTAATGCAGTTCAATAAGCCTTGCTACTTGTTTGACTGAACAGAAGGACCCAGATTTTCAAATTTTTTATGCATCACATACACTAAATACAAACCCTTATAGTACAAATTGCTATGCATAGACAAGATGAGATGACTCCCACATATTGGATGTGTACTGTACCCTAAAGCACACATCCAATGTGATGGATAGCTTGAGAAATGAACACACACATGTGCACGAGTGGTCTTTTTTTAAATTTCCTTTATTATAAAGAAAAAGTATTCAATGATAGGCACCCATGTGCACACATGTACAAATGTACCAGCAGCCATTTTGTATTTTTTTGTGTGAAGCAAACAAGCATTGGCATAGGCAATAGATCTACACCTTGTTATAAAAGACAAGACCTATTAGTGTTTCCAGTGCTTTTTTGATGCTTGGTTTACTTACTTTACACCTGGCTGAGGTTGATATACAGATGTGGAGCTTTGTTTATGATTAGTAACTCCCAGTCTCCAGATTTCCAAATAGACTGTGACATTTCTTAAACCGTTGACTATTTCTTGATAAGATATTTCATGCCGATATTGTCAAACGTTCACTGCTAAGTCAGGCTCTTGCACTACAAAGTAATCCCGTGGTTTCACTGTTGGATTTTGCCATACCATGGTCTTTCTATACCCCTGTAGTCAGAGTGGCAAGAGGATTGAGCTTACTAAATTTCTTAGGTCTATGCTTCAAGGAACCACTTCATAGCAACACATTAAGGAAAATTATAAGATTGAAAGTGAATCACTTGCTTATTTGCTTTTAAGATATGTTATCAGCTTAATTATTAGGCACAAATGTAATTAAATCATGAGATGAGGAGCCAAATGTTAAGCACATATTGCTCTGGTTGATTTAGTTTTTACAATGAACTGTGTTCAGAGAGATGGCAAATGATAATTTAGGCTCCAGTTATGTAAGAAGCTTCACTGGCACAAATCGTTGTGCTGTGGCAGAGATGTTTTATCTTAAACATGCCAAACTGAAGCCTTAGGTGATATTAAACATTATATTTAACCTGCTGTTTTGCCTTCATGGAATAGGACTAGTTAACGTGTTGGGAATATGGGGCCGATTAGGATGGCGGACGGAAACGTGCTCCGTCCGCCGTGGAAGGTGGCAAGATACTCCGGACCTGGCCGCGGAAAAACCGCATTAGCGATTAGGATCAAATGTGACCGAAACGCCGACCGCGGCGGACGGAGCACAACAATCCCCGTCCGCGGCGGTCGAAGTACACCTGATTCCGCGGCATGCGGACGGAACCTACAAAACACCGACCGCCGCGTACGCACATGACCAGGAGAACAACAACCTCCCCCGCGATACCTGCGAACTTTACGGGTCCGCAATTAGGATAACTCCGTAAGTACCCCGGTAGCCACCGCGATCCACGTCCGCGGCGGTAGCAATGCAATGAGAAACGGGGCACCACAGCGGAAGTCCAACATCCCTACAGTCAATCCAATGGCATACATACCGACAGAATCCATCACCAAACACAGCAAAATGGACGACCACCCACCTGACATATCTAAACCAAACACAAGACACAATTACCCACCCCCAAGAACTGCATAGACCACACCTGACAACACACCCACCTATCACCTGACTGCCAATCAACATTCACACAGGGCCAACACACAGACTATAAATTGACTCCCACCCACTCCCGAAATCCTCTGCATCACAGCATAGCTGCCAGCAGGAGACAATACTTGACTTGACTTGACCAACAGCAAACTATTTGATTCATACACATAACCCACACCCAAACACACCCTGCACACAAACACCCACCACACCATACCCAAACAGCACACACCAGCACCTCCGAACTCCACACAAACACACCCCACGAGCACCATGGCACCCAAAAAGAATCCTAAATTCTCCGACACCGAGCTCAGGGTAATGGTGGAAGAGATCATTCATGTGGAACGCCACATCTTCGGATCCCTCGTGCAGCAGACGAGCATAGCTCGGAAGAACAGCCTGTGGGACCGTATCGTGACCAGGGTCAATGCCTCCGGGAGCGTCCCGAGAACCAAGGCTGACATCCAGAGGCGGTGGCACGACCTGAAGACCCAGGTGAAGTCCATTAGAGCCAGGAACTTCCTCCGGGCCAACCACACAGGCGGTGGAACCCCCCCGGAGCCCCTACCATACACCGAGTGGGAGGAGAAGGTGCTGACCATCCTGCACCCTGACACCCTCGATGGACTTCCTGATGGAGAAGAGGCTGGTAAGTACCAACCAACCACCACAAACACAACAACACGGTGTGGGCCACACAACTCTGAAGACACATCTCACATACCCCAGCCTTGCATGCAGTCCACATACTCACCAACCTCTAAAGCACTCCTACAGGCCCCCATGTCCATAGAGAGGGTGGTGGTGGTGGGTGGGGTGTGTGAGGGGTCGGAGCTACAACTTCCAACAGGCCCCCATGTCCATAGAGAGGGTGGTGGTGGTGGGTGGGGTGTGTGAGGGGTCGGAACTACAACTTCCAACAGGCCCCCATGTCCATAGAGAGGGTGGTGGTGGTGGGTGGGGTGTGTGAGGGGTCGGAACTACAACTTCCAACAGGCCCCCATGTCCATAGAGAGGGTGGTGGTGGTGTGTGGGGTGTGTGAGGGGTCGGAACTACAACTTCCAACAGGCCCCCATGTCCATAGAGAGGGTGGTGGTGGTGGGTGGGGTGTGTGAGGGGTCGGAACTACAACTTCCAACAGGCCCCCATGTCCATAGAGAGGGTGGTGGTGGTGGGTGGGGTGTGTGAGGGGTCACTAGTCCTACTTCCAACAGGCCCTCATGTCCATAGAGAGGGTGGTGGTGGTGGGTGGGGTGTGTGAGGGGTCGGAACTACAACTTCCAACAGGCCCCCATGTCCGTAGACAGGGTGGTGCTGGTGGGTGGGGTGTGTGAGGGGTCACTAGTCCTACTTCCAACAGGCCCCCATGTCCATAGAGAGGGTGGTGGTGGTGGTGGGTGGGGTGTGTGAGGGGTCGGAACTACAACTTACAACAGGCCCCCATGTCCATAGAGAGGGTGGTGGTGGTGTGTGGGGTGTGTGAGGGGTCACTAGTCCTACTTCCAACAGGCCCCCATGTCCATAGAGAGGGTGGTGGTGGTGGGTGGGGTGTGTGAGGGGTCGGAAATACAACTTCCAACAGGCCCCCATGTCCATAGAGGGGGTGGTGGTGGTGGGTGGGGTGTGTGAGGGGTCGGAACTACAACTTCCAACAGGCCCCCATGTCCATAGAGAGGGTGGTGGTGGTGGGTGGGGTGTGTGAGGGGTCACTAGTCCTACTTCCAACAGGCCCCCATATCCATAGAGAGGGTGGTGGTGGTGGGTGGGGTGTGTGAGGGGTCACTAGTCCTACTTCCAACAGGCCCCCATGTCCATAGAGAGGGTGGTGGTGGTGGGTGGGGTGTGTGAGGGGTCGGAACTACAACTTCCAACAGGCCCCCATGTCCAAAGAGAGGGTGGTGGTGGTGGGTGGGGTGTGTGAGGGGTCGGAACTACAACTTCCAACAGGCCCCCATGTCCATAGAGAGGGTGGTGGTGGTGGGTGGGGTGTGTGAGGGGTCACTACTCCTACTTCCAACAGGCCCCCATGTCCATAGAGAGGGTGGTGGTGGTGGGTGGGGTGTGTGAGGGGTCGGAACTACAACTTCCAACAGGCCCCCATGTCCATAGAGAGGGTGGTGGTGGTGGGTGGGGTGTGTGAGGGGTCACTAGTCCTACTTCCAACAGGCCCCCATGTCCATAGAGAGGGTGGTGGTGGTGGGTGGGGTGTGTGAGGGGTCGGAACTACAACTTCCAACAGGCCCCCATGTCCATAGAGAGGGTGGTGGTGGTGTGTGGGGTGTGTGAGGGGTCACTAGTCCTACTTCCAACAGGCCCCCATGTCCATAGAGAGGGTGGTGGTGTCATGTGCTTATCTAGGTTCCTGATCGATACTGTGACCTTATGCCCCTATTCGGCTATAAATCCATTTATTCCCTATATTGGCATAACCGTTCAAGTGCGATTTTCTGTAAAGTCATCTCTGGCCTCACACGAGCAGAGCCACAGAGCCACATTCCAGCATGACTCTCTGCTACTTCCTTTGCGACCAATTAGTGCAATGACAGAGCAGCAGTCACTATCTGATATTCCTAGATAACACTCCGAGTTCTTCAACAAGATAAAAACTTAGCAAACCTGGAAATCCCCGCTTGCTATGTTTTGATTAGTAATGGAACTCTAATGAGCAACTGATAGCTGCCACTTCCTAGTGACATCTTTAATTGACGTCTTATGTCCAGCAAACTTGCGTCAAACCCGGCACCTGTCAGGTATAAATATTACCAACGTTGCCTTAAGCAATACGAAGCTGTGAGCTGTGAGAGCGAAGCTAACTGCTGTTGAGCGTTGCCTGTCGCTGCAGCCTGCTATCCTGTGGTGGTGAAGCTACTGATTACCATTATCGCCGCTACAGCGCGACCTATGGTGCAGTACGCTTGAGGAGCCGTGCAGTCGTCCTCTGCGAAGACATCCAGCCCAGCTGCCCGCGGACGCTGTCACCCCTCCTTCCTCCAGACGCGCTGAGAGAAACCGCTGCCTTTCTCGTGCAGAGAAATCCAGTCCCGGCGCTTCCAGTTTACCCTCGCAGGTGACTGGGATATCGAGAGAGACCCCTGAAGGAGATACCAATCCTCCATCATTCTATTCAGAGGTATGGTGTTGACTAAACCCTTAGACGAGAATTCTTGAAACAAACCTTGGCAAAACCAACTTAACTTAAGCTACTTACTTACTCCCCCTTCTCACGTGTTAGGCCTAGGTCAGGCACACTGGGGTAGGCTTAGTTAGAAGCACCAGTTGAGTATGTTAGCCTAATGTATATATGACTGTATATATGTTTTATTACTTTTAAACCATTGTATGGCTAAGAAACCATATCAATGCTTTTACAGTTCTATTTCGCTATTCTTATCCTACTGTACGTACTTTTCATAATAACAGTTATTGCAATTGTGGCAATACATTTCTCTTGTACGAGAAGAAAGACTGTTCAATAAATGTTAACCTTTATTGATACACGCCCGTCTCTCTATTCTCTACATACTGTGAAAGTAAACTGCACTAGACTGACTGAGTGAAATCTATGTCTATTGTTTCACACGACCCTAGAGATCGACTCTTGATCTGAGGAGCAAAGTTGTCATGTTGCACGGTTGTTGGAAAACTGAATCCCTTCTTGTCTGTGCCAAGGAAGCTGATCACTTCCTATGCAGAGAAGAAAGTTTCCAGTGACCTCTGAGCTAGTTGGTAACACAACCCAATTAAGTTTAGCATAGTCAGTGGAGGCCTGGAATACCCGCAGTTCCACGTCGATACTACTGTTTATGTTATTCCAATGCGCAGGGCCTAGTGGGAAACTAGGAACTACACTACATGGCGCCCAACGTTTGGTAAGGCGATAAACTAACGTAAGACTTATAGAGTAACTCAGTCGTGCATATTTCACACCCCTTTCTCCCGTAAATACTCCAATAGACGTCTGGAGTGGGTGAAAGGTTAAAATCCGCCCGACCTTAGTAGGAAGAGATTCCTATGTAAAGCTCTGGTTTATTCAACGTTGAAGGATACAGTGTTCCAAAATATTGTGCATCTAATCTTTGTCTCCTTGGAGACCTACTCTGCAAAAACTGCATTTATACAATGTCAGTAGAAAACAACGGCACCACTGGGGCCGCAGTAGATGCGACTCAGCAAGGTCCCGAATACACAGACCCGGATGCAATTATCATCCCGGTCCACTTAAGAAGATCTATAACTTTAAAACTTATAGAAAACGGACTGCCACCTCAAGGTGGTACAGTAATTTTCGTGATAGAGGCTCACGAGTATCGGCAGACAGAGGTATTCTATTCATGGATAAACTTTCCAGCGGTAAACGCTATAACACAAGAGTTTCACTATTACAAAATAGAGGAACCTCCGGAAGAGTACGCTCCTTTCGAGGAGGTTGAAATTCCACTTAAATTTCAAGAGCACCTGCTCTGGTTTAATGGCGCCCTAAAACACAATGATCACATAACCAGGCTCGGTCCACTAGGTAGACCAGGAGCCACGTGGCCGGTTCTAGCCAGCTACACACCACATCCTGACATTATAAGAATGTCTAGAGAAGAGCTGTTAGCACAGCTAAACACATTAATAAAAATACATAGGCAATTAGTCCAATATGTAATGCGGACTGCAACAGTCCAGCCAGCTGTTAATATACCACAGCTGACCCCTCACCAGGGGAACACAAATAAAATTACACCACAGAACATACAGTCATGTCTTGGTAAAACACCCGTAAAACGGGAACAAATTCCTTTCTGGTTAGCCCAGAAAATCACTCAAATAGAGGCAGTATTTCCTGATACTACCCCTATTGAGAAACACAGAATCTTGACCATCTGCCTTCCTATGGGAATCGCACCACACGTGGAGGACTGCGACACTTGGGGTACAGTCTTTGCTTCCATTTACACAAAAACACACGGTGTTCCGTCTATGGCGGTGATACCAGACGTGCTAAAACAGATTCAAAATGAATTCGGTCCAGAACCAGCTTTAAATCTAGGTATGAAATTACTGAAAGACTTCAAGCAGGTCACGGCTATATTATTAGCCAATGTAAAGGGAGAAGCAGCATCTGTGGCGATTCGCCAGAAGTTGAGGGAAACAGATATAAAAGATCCTGTTGAGCTTGCAAAAATCATAGAAAAATGCTATGAAGAATTAGGTAGAGACAGCTTGGGTGGAAAACCAGTTAAGCCCCAACTGCTCGAAAATCCTGAAAAATTATTTATTAAAAATAATTTAAATACTCCTAAAAAGAGCTGGGATGGAAATAAACAATCCACTCCCAAGGAAAAAGTTTTCCAGTCCAGAGGAAGGTCTCCTCGACGGAGGGAAAGAACTCCGACTCGAGAACGCCAGTCTCCCCAACGGGAGCCCTCTGAGAAAAGATATAACCTTAGAAATAGGGATAATATAAAAAAACCTGATAGATATCAAAGTATTGATACACGTCCCTCTCGATCTTTTCCACAGAATTCGGAAAGAAGAGGACGGTCAGACCCAGGAGAGCACACCAAGTCCAAAGACAAGGAACCTGCTCAAAATAAGAAATCTCAATTTCAGAAAAAGAAGGTAGCCAGTATTAGAGTAATCAACCATGCCGAGAATACTGAGGACACAGTTGAAAAACGGGGAGTGGGCATTGACAATGTTGGACAGTGCAGCAGAAATCAGTATAGCGCGCAAGATCTTGATGAGTCATCTGGAGACAGTGGACACGAATGAATACATTCAGGTTGAAACTGCCGACGCCAGACTTAGCGAGCCCCATAAAATATACGAAATAACATTGCGTATAGAGGGTGATAAGACTAGGAAAATTAAGGGTCTATTTTGGGATAAGCTCTCGAAAGGCTATGATATTCTGTTAGCTGAAAAAGATTGGCCCCCGGAGTTTGTCAGGGAGTGCCCTCGTGGCGAAGAAGTGATTATGCCTGCCTTCTCGAATCACATTCCGATTCATAAAAAATATACATATGCAAGGAAATGGGCAGTAGCCCAGGCACCTGCATTGTATAAAAATCATGTAGGATGGGATGAGGATTCTACGCCTCACAAAATCCAACTAAAAAGTGAACCAACTGCCCAACGGCAGTATTCCATAAAGCAAGAAGCTAAAAAACAGGTCAGGGAGATCTTAGATCAACTTGAGTACCAGGGGGTGATTGAAACATGCACCTCTCAAATGAACAATCCTTTGTTTCCTGTCTCCAAGCCAGACAATTCATATCGTCTAGTTTTGGACTACAGACACCTTAATACATGTTGCAAAACTTTTGCAGTACAAAACTCGCATAGTGCAGCCCTAATGAATAACATAGTTAGGAAAAAATACAAAACGACATTAGACATTTCTAATGGTTTCTTTTGTCAAAACATTGCACCAGAAAGCAGATACTTGACCGCTTTCTCCGCATTTGGGTCGCAGAAAAAATTCTGTCGACTCCCACAGGGGTTCAAGAACAGCCCAGGACTATTCTCAGCTAGGGTAACAGAGTTACTACAAATCTATGATGATGAAGCATTATCTTACGTAGATGATATTTATCTCACAGACGACGACTTGGATACTCACTTGAAAAGAGTGAACACCATTATACTTGGGTTCGCAGCAGAGGGTTACAAATTCAACTTTAAAAAGTCTCGAATTGCCCATCTGACAGTACTGTTTTTAGGGTACGAATTATCAAGTGAAGGGAAAAGCCTAGCGGACAACTTCTTAGAGAAGTGCGCTGTACTCCAAGCTCCAAAAACGCTGAAGAATTTACAATCAATACTAGGTTTTCTGAATTTCGGAAGAACTTACATACTAAATTACGCAGAGAGGGTTAAACCTCTCTACGAACTAATAAAACCTGATTTAAAACAAATCAATTGGACTCAAAAACACACAGAAATTTTGAGATCACTGCAAACAGACATGTTAGCAAAAACAAAATTAGATACACGTGACAACACACGTGATCTTGTAATCCGAGTCATCCCAGGAAGATGCGGATTCACATACCTAACCTCTAATGAGGGAGAAAAGGTACCAATTTCAATTAAGTCTCACTTGTACACACAAGCAGAAAAAACATTCAGTCGCACAGAAAAAACTGTGAACGCAGTGCAAATCGCATTAGCAAATGAAAGAGAACTAGCACACGGCAAACGGATTAATATCCTTACAGCGGAATCCGCCTTCGAGGCGCTATTCAGCCCAGTAAACCTGCCTACAGTGTCACTGGATCCGAAATGGATACAGTGCATAGATTCTCTAGGAGCGGAGGACGTGAAATACTATTTCGCCCCGCAATACAAAGAACTGAATGATTTAGAATATGAAGAAGAATATCCTCTGCCAATCGAAATCCTGCCTCTCCCACAATACGCCTGTATAATCTATACAGATAGCTTTGTACAGCATTTTAATGTAGAGAGCAAATCCTACAATGCAGCATGTGCGATCATTAAAGGTCGTTGGCTGTGCGGTAAATTCAGACCGAAAGTAACAAAAACTGAATCTGTAAGAAACTGTTCGGTTCAAAGAACTGAAATCAGATCTTTTAAGATGGCGCTCGAAAATGCAGAACGCGAATTCCCCACACTTATCGTGTGCGATTCTCATTTTTGCGTCAACTCTTACAACAATAAACTGCAGAGTTGGATCGAAAACGACTACAAAGATGACACAGGTGCCACAATAAAGCATAAATTGCTCTGGAACGAGGTAGCTCTTTTAAGCAAAGAACTACAAAAGACTCACGTGATTCACGCACAGAGTCTTCAACGTGATGGCGTTCACGTTGCAGGGAATTCATTGGCTAATACAGCCACCGCGGAAGCAACTAACCCGGCTTCCGTAGCCACAAAAAAGCGTACAGATAAGTATATAGACGGGGAAACCATGCTGGCAGTAAAAACGACCGTAAAAGGCGACTGTGCAGCACTACCCGTAAACTATCCACTCAATTATGCATACATAATCGATGCAAACTCCGTTCCTTTTGCTCGAATCCCTGGAGTGGGGGACAGAGTAATTCCAAACAGGAGCAGGAGGGGCTTCCTCCTACTGGAAGCACACATGGGGTTGGGTCTGAAACACCAAACAATCAAAGCCTCTCTGAGAGAATTGCAATCAGAGTACTGGTGGCCAGGAATGAGTATAGATATTCAATGTTTTGCTCAAAATTGTGAAGACTGCAATAGAGATCGCAGTAATGAACAGGCCAGGGTAGTTTCAGGATCCCTTCTAGACAGCATAAGGCGGTCTATCTGCGCAATCAAAGAAGAGAAGCGCGTCCCAGTGTACACCATTAAGACAAAAAGCACTTAAAAAATGAGGTCCCCAGCGCTCGGCTGACGCTAGAACGGTTATAAAAGATTTGCGAGTCCATATCGGCACATATGCAATTACCACGTTCCATTCTGACCAGGGTCCTGCTTTCAGCTCTCGAGCTTATAGGGAGGCCATGGCCAGCATGGGAATTGGGTTGCGGTATTCTTGTCCATCGCACAAGTGTGGTAGAAAGAAAAAGCCAGGATATAAAGCAATCTATAACAGCGAAGGTATTAGGTTCAGGCGCTGGGTGGGTCAAACATTTAATAAGTGTCCAGACTAGTCTTAACAACATGCCAAGAAATTCTCTAAAAGGTTTCAGCCCATACGAACTATTGTTCGGAATAAGAATGAACGTTCAGGACCTCGATAGTCAGATGTCAGTGGTACAAAAAGAAACAAAGCAGTTTGAAGTAAAAGACCGTTTGGCTGTTTTACAGGAACTGAATGAAACAAGAAAATCATTAAGCAACATAAAGTTAAAGCAACAGCCAAATACCACTGACGAGGCACCACCCGCAACAGCCCCAGCAAGGCCTGTCTGGATTCCAAAGATTGGGGATCTAGTCAGAGAAAAGATCGCGGTTAAGAAGGAATTTGGGCCTTCTTACAGAAAAGCAGTACCTGTCTTAGCAGTCACCGGAACAAGATCAGTTGTGCTACCGCCCCTTGCTGGTAAAAAGGAGAACAGAGTCGTGTCCATCGACCTGGTAAAACCACAAGCATGTGGCCTATAATCAACAGTAGGCCCAGTGGACTCCCAAGAAACAACAGAATACCCAAACTTGCAACAATCCAAGAGGTTCAAACTGAAAGACTCATCACATTCGATCAGCCTGCAGTACACAATGAAGGACTATGCAATAATGCCATGGAACTCGTGCCTCTTGAAACACAGATTGAAACAGTTCGTCAAGAAACAACACCAGTCTACAATAATGTGGCATCAGAAAGTGCTACCGAGAGACAGATTGAAAGAACAATCCCATCAATTGACAGAACTGCCTCTGGTTATTTCATCAACTTCGACAACTTCTCTGAAGATTTAAACGACCCCGAAGTGATGCCAGAAACAAAAAAGTCTTTTAAAGAAAAAGCAACGGAACTCCTTCATCAACTGAAGGAAATCTACCTAATTTCCCCTTGGCTAGAGTTCTGGTTCGGTCTAGGTGTATTTTTCCTCCTGCTTTGGCTCATCATGGTACTATGTTTGGGAAAATTCATTGAAGGAAAATATATTACAATGGACACAGCAAGTCAGAACATCAACCTAGTCCTGAAACCACACAGATCATCCCACGTGAAGAAAAGAGAACTGTCAACAGTAAATGTCACAGCAATTCCAATACCTGGTGGGGTAGTATGGGAGAAAACAGACTATGAGATCTATGGTCCGGTCGAAATCCTGAAGTATCCTCATCAACTAAAGGTTTCCTTAAGTGACTTTGTTACACCTAGTACATTCTCTGATGATTGGGACTTTAACAGTATTAATGACATGATGTCTGATTTAGTAATGTCAGCTAGATTCACAGATCATGATTATTTACAAGGTTCATCTAGTTATGAGCAGTTATTCTGTTATACCCACTATGGGGATCATTACTTGCATAAATCTGCACAGCCTAGAAATGTTTTTATGTATAACCAATGGGAACATTGTTCTACACCACCTAAAAGCAGTTCTAAAGCATTTTTTGAGAAATTCAAATATTTTTCAGGGTTTAACACCAGTGATGCAGAAACGTTTTATTATAAACTGTTAGATAAAACAGGAATGAAAACAATGCTGACAAATTCTAAATTGATATATTCAGAAGCATTTTATGACAAAATGATGACATTTGGTTTTGATTATTGGAAAAATAATATTGAAACGAAATCAATTTGGGGTACAAAAGATTGGCAGGTGCAAGGCATAGAAGCACTGTTTAGAACCTGCATGATACCAGAACAAATGTTATTTTTAAATGACACTGTACACCAAACATCTTGTCTTGGCCTAGCTAAGAACAAAGAAATGAAAACACCGTCTATACCAAAGCCAATAGCTGAGAATACAACTGCAGATAATGAGTTAGACGTGTCACACATTTTACATTTCAACAGAACACATCCTGATTGGAAAAAGTGGTTAATCTGGCCTACAGACACAAATAGCTGTCAAGATAGATTCCTGAATAAAACACAGGGTTTAAAAATGACCAGATTAGACTCTAGATATTCCCAGAGACAACATCCAGGAATTATAACCACATACAGTGTAGGGAAACTCTGCCTAGAATGGCTAACTACATCCACACTGGCTGAAATTAAGCAACACTTGTCTTTATTAAAAGATGGTGCTGATTTGCGCGACTTCATTCTTGGACCACGCAAACAGCGTCAAAAGCGTTTCATAGCGACCAGCATCTATGCTGCTTACAACGAGGCTTGGAAAGTAAAGCAAATTGAAACAGCTGAAAAGATACGAGAAATTGATCGTATTAATTTGGAAAAATCACTTTCTGTAGTAGACAATGGGTTAATGACTCTGTCTTCCAGAATATATTCTTTGGACAATATTGTATCCTCTGCCTTTGATGTGATAGACAGAGATTTGCTAATGTTACAACATGGCCAGTCTCAATTACGCTCTATTATAGAATTAGGCTGGACGCTGCAAAACCTTCGTTCAGGCTATGTGCCTTGGCGTCTGATAAACACAACGTCATTATTTTCCATTTTTAACCTTACTGATAAACAGATCAGTTTGGCACAGAAAGGAGCAGACTATACAATCTTGAGCATCGAGAAACTCGAGAGATTACCATTGACAATGTCAGAGAGCCCTGTCATTGAATGGATAATACACGGAATTATCACAATTCCGATAACAACTTTCCGATTTCATAAATGCCTTGAATACATACCTGCTGGCCAGTATGAACAATTGGGTAAGGGATATGTTAAATCCGAATGGAAATTACCATACACTCATTCTTGCTATAGTGACAGCGACAAAAATGTATTTCTTAGTGGTGACAACTGTAAACACTCACTAAGCGGTATACTTTTGTGTCAGGGTATTAATTTACACGGAGCATGTGATGGCAATTCAAACAACCTTTCATGCCACCAGCTAGTCACACCTGCAACTCAGATAGAGCCCTTCTTTATGCAACTCGCAAACGGGAGTTACATTCTAAGAACGGATCACAGGTGCTGTGGCCTCGCGCCCGGACTAAGTTATCTAGTAGAAGTAACGTCCATGGTCAAATGTTGTATGCAAGCATTGTTCCCGAGCGGGCCTCCAGACACAGTGACTCCCCTCTGGCCTCGTCTGAATCTCTATTCTATACGAATTGATACATTAAGCAAAATGAAATCTGTGCTTTTACAGACAACAGTGCCTATAACGTCATCTAAAGAGACGTATGATCTTCTAGTCGCAAGGACGGCTACTGAGGTCCATGACCTTTTATCAACAAATTGCCCCGTGCATTTCGTACAAATACTAGACCAACTCCTTAACATGTCTAGTGCTACAAGCATCCCAGGCATATTTAAGACAGTCTTTACGGGACTGCTAACACCCTTCCAGGCAATTTTGGGAATCTTTCCTAATTTTGTGCACTCCATCTTTGGTGGTATTCCACTATTTTTTGGACTCATCGCAGGGATTCTATTTTTGACCCTTCTGCTACGTTATGGCAAACCTCGGCTCAGACATAGCTCCCATGGGAATGGAAGAGACAATCCTAGCAATGCGCTACAGGGACAGGATAACTAACGTCCTCGGATTGGCCAGGCTGAGAGATCTAAACATGACCTGGTTCCTTTCATTCAGACCGATATGGCAAAATTGCATTTTACCTGTGCTACGGTGTATGCTTTGCGGCGAGGAATGCGTGTTGGACATCTGTCTTTCACTTCCATCAGCAGTACCAATGGACGTCGATACTTTGCTAAGTCCAATAACGGCTCACGCATTGTGTTGTCCCCAGCGGCTACCAATCCTGATGACGGCATTCGTGGAGACTCCTGTACTACAGCCAAGTGGTAACAGTGGAGCGAGTGACAAAAGCAACATCATCCAGGTACAACGTTCTGTGAGCATTGCTGATCCTGCATTCGATGACAGCAATCATTCTCACACCTGCCAAGTTTCAGCGCTATCTAATTTGGTTGAACTATCACCTGATTTTGTAGACCAATTCTTTGCGAGCCTGTCTGATACGATGTTCTCACCCACAGAGAAACAATAACTTTTGAAAAGCTTTCCGACACACGGCGTTCCCATGAACTCTGAATTCGGCCTTCAGTTTTGATCAACATAAAACTGCCAGGAGCTTTGGTAAACTGATTTTTCTTTGAATTGGACAATTTTTTTAAAATATTGACCATCTCTTTTTGGCACGAACAATTCTTTGCTTAACGTAAAAACTATTCTTAGAGAACAGAAGCTTCACACTTCTATTTCTAAAAAACACATCTAGAGACATAACAACATAACACCAGCCTCTAGCACACATATTATTACAATGCATTTTTATGTGATGATTTATCTCGCATTTCTTCTGTCAGAGATACTTCATGTGTAATTCTTTTGCATAATCGTTCATTGACTTCATATGCAATACCTTTTGAATGATTACTATGCTTTAAAAAACGTACAGTACCTAAATTCCATGTATTACAAGTACGCCTATTTCGAATGCATTTATGTATTTTGGGGTGGGCTATGTTACACAATGTTACACATACATCTAAATTGCTTAGTTTTAGTAATTTTGATGGACATGAATTCGTGGAGTGGGTGTCATGTGCTTATCTAGGTTCCTGATCGATACTGTGACCTTATGCCCCTATTCGGCTATAAATCCATTTATTCCCTATATTGGCATAACCGTTCAAGTGCGATTTTCTGTAAAGTCATCTCTGGCCTCACACGAGCAGAGCCACAGAGCCACATTTCAGCATGACTCTCTGCTACTTCCTTTGCGACCAATTAGTGCAATGACAGAGCAGCAGTCACTATCTGATATTCCTAGATAACACTCCGAGTTCTTCAACAAGATAAAAACTTAGCAAACCTGGAAATCCCCGCTTGCTATGTTTTGATTAGTAATGGAACTCTAATGAGCAACTGATAGCTGCCACTTCCTAGTGACATCTTTAATTGACGTCTTATGTCCAGCAAACTTGCGTCAAACCCGGCACCTGTCAGGTATAAATATTACCAACGTTGCCTTAAGCAATACGAAGCTGTGAGCTGTGAGAGCGAAGCTAACTGCTGTTGAGCGTTGCCTGTCGCTGCAGCCTGCTATCCTGTGGTGGTGAAGCTACTGATTACCATTATCGCCGCTACAGCGCGACCTATGGTGCAGTACGCTTGAGGAGCCGTGCAGCCGTCCTCTGCGAAGACATCCAGCCCAGCTGCCCGCGGACGCTGTCACCCCTCCTTCCTCCAGACGCGCTGAGAGAAACCGCTGCCTTTCTCGTGCAGAGAAATCCAGTCCCGGCGCTTCCAGTTTACCCTCGCAGGTGACTGGGATATCGAGAGAGACCCCTGAAGGAGATACCAATCCTCCATCATTCTATTCAGAGGTATGGTGTTGACTAAACCCTTAGACGAGAATTCTTGAAACAAACCTTGGCAAAACCAACTTAACTTAAGCTACTTACTTACTCCCCCTTCTCACGTGTTAGGCCTAGGTCAGGCACACTGGGGTAGGCTTAGTTAGAAGCACCAGTTGAGTATGTTAGCCTAATGTATATATGACTGTATATATGTTTTATTACTTTTAAACCATTGTATGGCTAAGAAACCATATCAATGCTTTTACAGTTCTATTTCGCTATTCTTATCCTACTGTACGTACTTTTCATAATAACAGTTATTGCAATTGTGGCAATACATTTCTCTTGTACGAGAAGAAAGACTGTTCAATAAATGTTAACCTTTATTGATACACGCCCGTCTCTCTATTCTCTACATACTGTGAAAGTAAACTGCACTAGACTGACTGAGTGAAATCTATGTCTATTGTTTCACACGACCCTAGAGATCGACTCTTGATCTGAGGAGCAAAGTTGTCATGTTGCACGGTTGTTGGAAAACTGAATCCCTTCTTGTCTGTGCCAAGGAAGCTGATCACTTCCTATGCAGAGAAGAAAGTTTCCAGTGACCTCTGAGCTAGTTGGTAACACAACCCAATTAAGTTTAGCATAGTCAGTGGAGGCCTGGAATACCCGCAGTTCCACGTCGATACTACTGTTTATGTTATTCCAATGCGCAGGGCCTAGTGGGAAACTAGGAACTACACTACAGTGGTGGTGGGTGGGGTGTGTGAGGGGTCGGAAATACAACTTCCAACAGGCCCCCATGTCCATAGAGAGGGTGGTGGTGGTGGGTGGGGTGTGTGAGGGGTCGGAACTACAACTTCCAACAGGCCCCTATGTCCATAGAGAGGGTGGTGGTGGTGTGTGGGGTGTGTGAGGGGTCACTAGTACTACTTCCAACAGGCCCCCATGTCCATAGAGAGGGTGGTGGTGGTGAGTGGGGTGTGTGAGGGGTCACTAGTCCTACTTCCAACAGGCCCCCATGCCCATAGAGAGGGTGGTGGTGGTGGGTGGGGTGTGTGAGGGGTCGGAACTACAACTTCCAACAGGCCCCCATGTCCATAGAGAGGGTGGTGGTGGTGGGTGGGGTGTGTGCCAATGCCGACTGAATGTCAACCATAAATACATGTACACGTATAGGCAACATTACTCATCCTCACATTATTCCTTTGCAGGGGATCCTAATCTGACTGCCGCTATTGACACCAGGCCTCCAGCATCCCCAAACTCCGAGCACTCATGGGACGATTGTCCAGCCACCTCCGGGGCAGAGGATGGTGCCGGATCAAGCAGCCAGCCAGGGACCTCTGCCACGCAGGTCACACCTGCACCTACAACGACAACCGGCACTGGCATCACGACAACACCGGCTACTCGGACCTGCACAGCTGCCTCCAGCACCACCTCCACCACCACTACTACCACCACTTCTGCCCCTGCCACCCTGCCCAACCCACCCGCCAACGCTGGGGCAGCGCCATCCCAGCCACGCAGGGAGACAGTGAGGCAACCCACCAATGCAAGGGCAGATCCTGCAGGCAGGAGCAGGGCGGAAAGAAGGGCTGATGACACAACACTGAATGCTGTGCAACAGTGCCATGAAGCACTAGTCCGGGTGGAGGCGGGCTATGCACGTAGCCAGGCACATGCAGACCGGGCCCACCAGGACTTTGTGGACAACACCGCCATGTTGGGGGCCATCGAGAGGCGGCTTGGCCAACTGGTCGACATTTTCAGCACCAGGGCATCCGCCAACACCACCATCACCCCCCCCCCCCCTCAAACAACGGCACCGGCCACAACACCGCCACCGCCGACTGCGCCCCTGGCGGCGGATGTGGTACCGGATCAGCCTGCGCCCCTAGCTGACCCCGTCCCGACACAAAAACGGAGGGGCCGTCCGAGGCAGGAAGCGGGCGAGAGCAGTGTCGGAGCACATGGCACACGCTCCAAGAGGAGCGGACAGTGACTCATTGGAGTACCTGAGCCTCCGATCCAACCTGGAAAGTATCCGGTCCCACCTGCCACAGGCCTGCTGCAGTAGGCACACACCACCCTATGTGGTGTCTGCACGGCCATCTCATCTTCCATTACCTTGGACTGTCACTCCCCCACCCCTTCACTCCTTAGTAAATATGCACCTACACCTATGCACAATCTGTAAATAAATACCACTTACTCACTCAATGATGTGTTGCCTCCATGTTTATTCACATGATTGCATCAGAAACAGACGTAACCAGGTTCAGGGATCCAACAGGTACAGAATCATGCCGCAACGGAGTGACCTAGGGAAACATAGAATCCGCAAACAGACGTTAGTAAACAGCATCACACTCATCCCAACTCACTGCAGTGCAACTTACAACAAACCACACACATCACTACACGAATGGATGACACTACACACATCATGGAGAAGTGCATGTACTCATAAATGAAGACACACACACACATGCATACATCACATAACAAAACACATAGATGATGCCCAACACAATGACACTAGAGCAGCAAACCTACACAGGGCATACACAAGCAGCACAAGAGGGGCACACTCACAATCAAGGGAAGTAGCGTTCAATGAGCTGGCGCCTCTGGTCCACACCTTCCTCCTCACCACTATCCTCATCAGTCGACATGGGTGGGTCGGGAGGGCGAGGAACTTGCTGTTCATCTGGGTCCAAGATCAGTTCTATGTTATTTCGCACAGCCAGGTTGTGGAGCATGCAGCAGGCTATCACAATCTTGCATACTTTGCCTGGTGCGTAAGGCAGGGCCCCTCCAGTCTTATCTAGGCACCGAAACCTAGACTTAAGCAGGCCAAATGTTCGTTCCACCACTCGACGTGTCCTACCATGGGCATCGTTGTATCGCATTTCTCCTGCTGTGGTGGGATTGCGAATTGGACTCAGAAGCCAAGGCCTGTTTGGGTAAGCCGAGTCGCATGTGTATGTGGGAATTAGAGAGAGAGAGAGAGACATCACTACCTGAACATGTGGCCACACCAAGCCACCCAGATATCACTCCAGTCACCACAGCATACTCACCAACAAGCCAGGCTTGTGCCGGACGCAGATTTGCCATCAGTCGTGGGACTATGCTGCTCCGCATGATGTGGGCGTCATGTGCAGAGCCAGGAAATCTTGCACACACATGTGAGATAATGTTGTCGGCCTGGCACACCACCTGCACGTTAAGGGAGTGGAAGTGCTTCCGATTCCGAAACACCTGCTCACGTCCCCGTGGCGGAATGATCGCAATATGCGTGCCATCAATTGAACCCACAACGTGTGGAATGCGACCCAGTGCATAAAAGTCTGCCTTGACCGCTGCCAACTCTGCCGCCTGTGGAAAATGTATGCACTCATGCTTGTACAGCATCATGGCTGTCAGTACATCCTTGAGTACCGTGCTGAACATGGCCTGTGACATTCCCCCGGCATGTCCTATAGTGTACTGGAATGTGCCTGTTGCAAAAAAATGGAGTGCCGCCATCACCTTTTGGGTGGGTGAAATTGAGCCTGGATAAGTTCTCCGCGGCTGCAGGTGAGGAGACAACTTGTTCACAAGCTCCAGCAATCGACGTCAATCAAGCCTGAATTTCCGGATCACCTCCTCGTCCACCATGTCCTCCAGCACAGTATATGGGCGATGGACATTTTGAGCCCTCCTGTGTGGGAGTAAATGGAATGGAAGTCAATTCACATACAACGCATGTCTGTGCAACTCACTCACATGTCACCGCACTCTATCCAACATGTAATAGGCAGTGTACGATTTGCATATGTGTGACACCTCTGATTGTCACAACAACATGGATTGACGTAGCAATGTGACCAACCAGCTACATGATGTGTTGCAACATGTCCAATGCACTCTGTCTCACCTCAACATCACTGCCAACAAGGCATGTGACATGACCCAAAAGTGACGGTCATTAGTGGCACACTGATGGGCATGGTATGGAAAAACATGGGATAGAGCATGAAGTGTGGAGTCACGCAATCACGCACACAACCCTCATCATGCAGCTGCAGACAATTAAACATGGTGCATCGTCAGCTGACATACACTCATTGACGCCGCCATGGCGGTGCACTTCTTCCGCTGTTGACGTCTGGCCATACGCGGCCCGCGTTCAACATTCCAATTGTCTGCACGTGCTAGACACCGGGACGGATGCATCATTTGCAACAAAGTTGTAACAGTGGCGCCACCATGGCGGGGCACGTATTCGGCGGGGGAGGTGGAGGCCAAAACAGCCATAAGCTGATGTCCATGCACATGCCAGTTCATGACCCCCCTTACAGTGACATTGCATCAGCCAGCCTACACCGGCCGGCCCAGCTCTACCCACTACCGCCGTGCCAGACCTAGCCCATGACCGCCGTTGCGGCCGTGCCAACTACCGCCGCTTCAGGCCCCCTCCACTACCGCCGTGCCAGACCTAGCCCATGACCGCCGTTGCGGCCGTGCCAACTACCGCCGCTTCAGGCCCCCTCCACTACCGCCGTGCCAGGCCCAGCCCATGACCGCCGTTGCGGCCGTGCCAACTACCGCCGCTTCAGGCCCCCTCCACTACCGCCGTGCCAGACCTAGCCCATGACCGCCGTTGCGGCCGTGCCAACTACCGCCGCTTCAGGCCCCCTCCACTACCGCCGTGCCAGACCTAGCCCATGACCGCCGTTGCGGCCGTGCCAACTACCGCCGCTTCAGGCCCCCTCCACTACCGCCGTGCCAGACCTAGCCCATGACCGCCGTTGCGGCCGTGCCAACTACCGCCGCTTCAGGCCCCCTCCACTACCGCCGTGCCAGGCCCAGCCCATGACCGCCGTTGCGGCCGTGCCAACTACCGCCGCTTCAGGCCCCCTCCACTACCGCCGTGCCAGGCCCAGCCCATGACCGCCGTGCCAGGGCCACCAGGGCACGGCGGTAGTGGAGGGGGCCTGAAGCGGCGGTAGTTGGCACGGCCGCAACGGCGGTCATGGCCTGGGCCTGGCACGGCGGTAGTGGAGGGGGCCTGAAGCGGCAGTAGTTGGCACGGCCGCAACGGAGGTCATGGGCTGGGCCTGGCACGGCGGTAGTGGAGGGGGCCTGAAGCGGCGGTAGTTGGCACGGCCGCAACGGCGGTCATGGGCTGGGCCTGGCACGGCGGTAGTGGGTAGAGCTGGGCCGGCCGGTGTAGGCTGGCTGATGCAATGTCACTGTAAGGGGGGTCATGAACTGGCATGTGCATGGACATCAGCTTATGGCTGTTTTGGCCTCCACCTCCCCCGCCGAATACGTGCCCCGCCATGGTGGCGCCACTGTTACAACTTTGTTGCAAATGATGCATCCGTCCCGGAGTCTAGCACGTGCAGTTGCCGGTGTGTGAGCGTGACGGTCTGTGCAAGTGCAGCCAATGGGAGGTGTGGACATGGGCCACGGTTGGCCAATTGCAAGTACCGTATGGTGTTCACCGCAACACCAGGGCCAATCATTGGCCCAATTCCAAACACGCTGTCACGGCGGACCAATGGCTGGCGCCGTATGCCACTGACATGGCCACAGGGCCCTATATATGTGTGATGTGCAAAAGCATACTTTCTACGATGACCACCGACTGCTGCCTGTGACCATCACCTCCACCTGCTGCTGCGGAGCTGACCACCGACTGCTGCCTGTGACCATCACCTCCACCTGCTGCTGCGGAGCTGACCACCGACTGCTGCCTGTGACCATCACCTCCACCTGCTGCTGCGGAGCTGACCACCGACTGCTGCCTGTGACCATCACCTCCACCTGCTGCTGCGGAGCTGACCACCGACTGCCGCTCTAGTGCCATACTCCGTGACCTTGCCATGTCGGGAGTCAAAGAGGTCCGGTCTCGTCCCTTCACCGCCGCGGAGCTGGATGTCCTCGTGGACGCTGTGCTACGCAACTACGGACGCCTGTACGGCGCACCCGGACAGGCGGTAAGTGTCGTGGGGGATGAGTTGTGGTGCATGAGGTGTCATATGGCACCTGGTCTCTGGGAAACTTGGCGGTGTGATGTGTGAACAACTGAAGAATCGATATGTGCATGGCTGCTGAGAGTAATGTGTTGCTCCTATCTGTGTGACTGGCCAACTGTCCCCTGACTTCCACCCTTTTGTCTCCCATCATGGTAGGTAAAGCTGCACCTTCGCAAGGACGTGTGGAGGAGCATTGCACGTGAAGTACGAGCAGCGGGGGTGTCCAATAGACGACATACACACTGCCACAAACGCTGGGACGACATTTCCAGACTGAGCAAGAATGTAGCGGAAGTGACACTAGGGCTGATTCCAAGGACGGCACGTCTGGCCCGACGCTCAATGACCCCTCTCATACACCGTATCATAGCTGTGACGCATCCTGACCTGTCCGAGCGGTTGCGTGTGGATGAACAGCAACGTGGCGGTAAGCATACTGTCAGTGTATGTTGCTTGTGAGTGCAATGCATGTATGGTTGCCCACACACATTAGGGTCTTCCGTCGATCGTGAGTCTATTTCCAATGGCATGTTGGTGACATTGCCACAGTTAACTTTTCACTTGCAGATGCGGAATGTTGAGACGCCACCTGCTAAGCTGTTCAGTTGTCATGCACATGCTGTAGTGCTCCGTCACCCCTTGGCAACACTTGTGTGCTGATGTAGTTCCTCATGCCCAGTGTGCATGCTGTACATGTATTACGGCCAACGCCACAGAATTCCTGTGAGGATGACTGCTTGGGGTGGGCTGTGTGCAGGTTGGGGGATCGATGGACAGTGTCATCAGTGGCTTTAGGGATTCCGCAGCAGGACTGTACGTGTGTGTGCCCATTACTTACACCCATTTCCTGTGCATTTCAGCTTTGGCAGAGGGCACTCAGCCACAGACGGCGGAGATTACAGAAGGCAATGCATCCGGATCAGACGTCGCGCACACTCAGACTGACACCGAAGGGGCCAGCGCCGGAGAGTGGGACAGGACCGTCCCGGAGGACTCGCATGTGGAGACAACATCGTCATCATCTTCCGACAGTGTTGGTGAGTCAGCACTGTTGTCACAGACTGGGAGTGGGCAACCAACACCTTCGGTCGGGACACAGCACACAGGGCCCACCCTGCCGGCAACTGCACCATGTACTGTTCGTGCACGCAGGAGTAGGGGGAGCAGAGTGGCGTTCGGTGTCGGCACCGCTGCCCCAGCCTCGGTGACCCAAAATGCACTTTGTGCAGAGGCTGTTGATCTGCTGCGACAGCTGTGTGTGGGCCAGACCAATATGATTAATGCATTCCAAGACCACGATAGGAAGTTGGGGCAGGTGGTGGCATTCATGGAAGGTATGCATGGTGATCTGGCTGGTGTACACAGGACACTGCAGTCATTGTCTAACAGTGTGTCGTCTGCCATTGCACAGTCGCATGGACTGGGTGGTACTTCTGTTCCACCATCTACAACTCTGGATGTGTCAGGGGGGAGTGAATTTTCTGACCTGGACTCTAATACAGGTTATTGCACTAGAAGCAGCGTCAGCCAGCACGTCAAGGCACGGAGGCCTCAGACCCCATCCCCTGGGTCAGGTAACTCTGTTCACAAGGACAACGTCAGATATAGTGGAGTACACACACGTGAGGCAAAAGAGGGGTTGGGTGTAATGGCTACACATGCTGCACAGCCATCCCACACACAAGGTACTACCAGGCCTAGACTCACTCCCGCTTCCATTGACACTACCCTGTACGAGGACAGTGAGAAGACGAATACATCTCTTGAGGGCTCGCATACTCCCAGTGCCAGGGACACTAGGAAGGAAGGTGCCACTCCCAAGGCCAGGGAAAGCAGGAAGGAATCAGGCACTCCCAAGGGCTGGGAGACTAGGCAGGTAGGAGCCACTCCCAAGGGCAGGGAAAGCAGGAAGGATGTAGGCACTCCCAAGGGCAGGGAGACTACGAAGGAAGGTGCCACTCCCAAGGGCAGGGACAGCAGGAAGGATGTAGGCACTCCCAAGGGCAGGGAGACTACGAAGGAAGGTGCCACTCCCAAGGGCAGGGACAGCAGGAAGGATGTAGGCACTCCCAAGGGCAGGGAGACTACGAAGGAAGGTGCCACTCCCAAGGGCAGGGAAAGCAGGAAGGATGTAGGCACTCCCAAGGGCAGGGAGACTACGAAGGAAGGTGCCACTCCCAAGGGCAGGGAAAGCAGGAAGGATGTAGGCACTCCCAAGGGCAGGGAGACTACGAAGGAAGGTGCCACTCCCAAGGGCAGGGAAAGCAGGAAGGATGTAGGCACTCCCAAGGGCAGGGAGACTACGAAGGAAGGAGCCACTCCCAAGGGCAGGGACAAGAATAGTCACAAGACAAACGCACCTAAGAGGAGCACGGACTCCCAGGGGCAGGGACACACACGGGCAGAAGGGGTGTCCTGGTGATATGTACACCACAGACGACAAGTCTGCTGCCTGGAAGAGGGCACCATCCAGGGAACAGGGCAAGTCCGCAGACTACAGTACTCCTACGGAAATGGAACATCCAAGGCCCAAGGACTCGCCCATGAACAGTGGCGCTGTCAGGGACAGGCATACATCACCCATAGTTGCTCTGAGACAGCTGTTTTCTGGCAAACGGAATACAGAAGACTCCGCAGTGGAGTCACCCCTTACCTCCACTCCCATCATGGCCCGTCAGGGACGGATGCAGGTGGACCCTGTCGTGGCATCCCCCATGACACATGTTGCAGAGGACACAAGGCAGCCACACAGCAAACGACAAGCAGGCTCCAGCACGTCCCCAGAGACCATTCCCCCCCCAGCACATGCACCTCCCATGGTGGGTGAAATTGCTTCTCAGTCCAGTCGACTTGTGAGTCCTGTCCTGTCCAGGGTGCAGGCACATGTCCAAAAGAAGCGTAGACACACAGCATTGACACATGCCCAATCCGATGTCGGCCAATTGCAACTATCCCCCGCTCCCAGAGCCACCCTGCCTCCTGGACCATACAGCCCTGTGGCTCATCATTTCAGTGGTCACAGTGGCGCTGGTGCAGTTGACTCGCATGTGTCTGTTAGTGGCAGGGTATCAGTCGAGACATATCCTGTATCAGGTGCTGGCAGTGTATCTGGGTCTATGGGCCATGTGTCAGTCACTCGGGCTGTGTCTGTGTGTCACACTCCTGTATCAGGTGCTGGCAGTGTATCTGGGTCTGTGGCTCACGTGTCAGTCACTCGGGCTGTGTCGGTGTGTCACACTCCTGTATCAGGTGCTGGCAGTGTATCTGGGTCTGTGGCTCACGTGTCAGTCACTCGGGCTGTGTCGGTGTGTCACACTCCTGTATCAGGTGCTGGCAGTGTATCTGGGTCTATGGGCCATGTGTCAGTCACTCGGGCTGTGTCGGTGTGTCACACTCCTGTATCAGGTGCTGGCAGTGTATCTGGGTCTGTGGCTCACGTGTCAGTCACTCGGGCTGTGTCGGTGTGTCACACTCCTGTATCAGGTGCTGGCAGTGTATCTGGGTCTGTGGCTCACGTGTCAGTCACTCGGGCTGTGTCGGTGTGTCACACTCCTGTATCAGGTGCTGGCAGTGTATCTGGGTCTATGGGCCATGTGTCAGTCACTCGGGCTGTGTCGGTGTGTCACACTCCTGTATCAGGTGCTGGCAGTGTATCTGGGTCTGTGGCTCACGTGTCAGTCACTACATCTGTGCCTGTGTGTCACACTCCGGTTTCTGGTGCTGGCAGTGTGTCCGATGCGGGTACTTCACGCAATCCACCTGATAGTGTGCTGTAAGTTGCTGTACTGTGCCCTCTGATGTACCTGCTCTGGTGTCCACACTGCCCTGTTGCTATCCTCATACTGATGTACTGCCTCTGATGTACCTGCTCTGGTGTCCACACTGCCCTGTTGCTATCCTCATACTGATGTACTGCATCTGATGTACCTGCTCTGGTGTCCACACTGCCCTGTTGCTATCCTCATACTGATGTACTGCATCTGATGTACCTGCTCTGGTGTCCACACTGCCCTGTTGCTGCCCTGTTGCTGTTCTGATACTGATGTACTGCCTCTGATGTACCTGCTCTGGTGTCCACACTGCCCTGTTGCTATCCTCATACTGATGTACTGCATCTGATGTACCTGCTCTGGTGTCCACACTGCCCTGTTGCTATCCTCATACTGATGTACTGCATCTGATGTACCTGCTCTGGTGTCCACACTGCCCTGTTGCTGCCCTGTTGCTGTTCTGATACTGATGTACTGCCTCTGATGTACCTGCTCTGGTGTCCACACTGCCCTGTTGCTATCCTCATACTGATGTACTGCATCTGATGTACCTGCTCTGGTGTCCACACTGCCCTGTTGCTATCCTCATACTGATGTACTGCATCTGATGTACCTGCTCTGGTGTCCACACTGCCCTGGTGCTATCCTCATACTGATGTACTGCATCTGATGTACCTGCTCTGGTGTCCACACTGCCCTGTTGCTGCCCTGTTGCTGTTCTGATACTGATGTACTGCATCTGATGTACCTGCTCTGGTGTCCACACTGCCCTGTTGCTATCCTCATACTGATGTACTGCATCTGATGTACCTGCTCTGGTGTCCACACTGCCCTGTTGCTATCCTCATACTGATGTACTGCATCTGATGTACCTGCTCTGGTGTCCACACTGCCCTGTTGCTGCCCTGTTGCTGTTCTGATACTGATGTACTGCATCTGATGTACCTGCTCTGGTGTCCACACTGCCCTGTTGCTATCCTCATACTGATGTACTGCCTCTGATGTACCTGCTCTGGTGTCCACACTGCCCTGTTGCTATCCTCATACTGATGTACTGCATCTGATGTACCTGCTCTGGTGCCCACACTGCCCTGTTGCTGCCCTGTTGCTGTTCTGATACTGATGTACTGCATCTGATGTACCTGCTCTGGTGTCCACACTGCCCTGTTGCTGTTCTGAAACTGCATTGTGCCCTCTCATGTGCTGCCTGTGATGGACGTTTTCAGTGCATTGGACTGTTGGTGCCCTTAGCCCCTCTCATGTGCTGCCTGTGATGGACGTTATCAGTGCAATGGACTGTTGGTGCCCTTAGCCCCTCTCATGTGCTGCCTGTGATGGACGTTTTCAGTGCAATGGACTGTTGGAGCACTTGGCCCCTCTCATGTACTGGCTCTGATGTACCTGCTCTGGTGTCCACACTGCCCTGTTGCTGTTCTGATACTGATGTACTGCATCTGATGTTCCTGCTCTGGTGTCCACACTGCCCTGTTGCTGCCCTGTTGCTGTTCTGATACTGATGTACTGCATCTGATGTACCTGCTCTGGTGTCCACACTGCCCTGTTGCTATTCTCATACTGATGTGCTGCATCTGATGTACCTGCTCTGGTGTCCACACTGCCCTGTTGCTGTTCTGATACTGATGTACTGCATCTGATGTACCTGCTCTGGTGTCCACACTGCCCTGTTGCTATCCTCATACTGATGTACTGCATCTGATGTACATGCTCTGGTGTCCACACTGCCCTGTTGCTGTTCTGATACTGATGTACTGCATCTGATGTACCTGCTCTGGTGTCCACACTGCCCTGTTGCTGCCCTGTTGCTGTTCTGATACTGATGTACTGCCTCTGATGTACATGCTCTGGTGTCCACAATGCCCTGTTGCTATCCTCATACTGATGTACTGCCTCTGATGTACATGCTCTGGTGTCCACAATGCCCTGTTGCTGTTCTGATACTGATGTACTGCATCTGATGTACCTGCTCTGGTGTCCACACTGCCCTGTTGCTGCCCTGTTGCTGTTCTGATACTGATGTACTGCCTCTGATGTACATGCTCTGGTGTCCACACTGCCCTGTTGCTATCCTCATACTGATGTACTGCCTCTGATGTACATGCTCTGGTGTCCACACTGCCCTGTTGCTATCCTCATACTGATGTACTGCATCTGATGTTCCTGCTCTGGTGTCCACTATGGCCATGCTCCA
Source organism: Lissotriton vulgaris (assembly GCF_964263255.1). Taxonomy (NCBI): domain Eukaryota; kingdom Metazoa; phylum Chordata; class Amphibia; order Caudata; family Salamandridae; genus Lissotriton; species Lissotriton vulgaris. The sequence continues at coordinate 194,147,144 of NC_141699.1, forward strand.
TCCTAGACTGTGACTTTGCTCCGAATCTGCGTAAATAAAATTGGGATTAATGTGTTGTGCTTTGTCAGAGTCATTCTTGCGTGTGTGATGCTGGTGTGGATTGGTATTTTCTTGGGGGCGGTGGGTTCTGCTCAGGACCCAAGTCCTAAAAAAGAAGTGGGGGGATGCTGAAATCACGACAGGAAGTGACGACACAAAAGGTGGCTTCCACTCAGTTGCAGTTTATAGTTATCATGCTCCCTGTAAAATAAGTGGGGGGACGCCGTCCACCCGCGTGGTACCCCGACTTGAGCCCTGGTTCTGCTACGTGTCACTCTCCCCTACCTGGGTCATGGCACTTGGAGGCGTTGCCGTACACAGGCATTTGTGCATTTTGGGACATGTCACTCCCCCCTCCCTACGTCACCGCCCTTGCCGGTACTCCTCTCCAGACAGCGAATGCTTAGTTGCCTACCTGCGTCGTCGTCGATGGTGGGCCAAGACGAGGACGTACTGGATCTCGTAGAGTATCGGGTAAGCCTGTAGTGCAGGGTCCATGTCGGCGTGCGGCTCGTGGTGGGTATGGTCGCTGTGGAGCATCCGCCGTGTTCAGGCAGGTTGTTTTTCCGCCGCGCTTTTATGTGTGTTTTCCGCCATCTTGATTTGGAGGACGGTCCTAGTCGTCAGTCCGTACGGCGGAGTCTCTGGAAAGGTTACGTCCGCCGCGTAGTTGGGTGTGGTGGTGCGGCGGACCTTGTTCTACCGCCGCGGACGGATTTTGGCACGTATTTCGTATCCTGATTTGGCGGACGGAGTGTCTGCGACGGGCGCACGGAAAATAGGCCTGTTCCGCATACTCTGGGTCTGCGGAGGCACTTCCGTCCGCCATCCTAATGACCCCCTTAGTTTGGTCATGCTCCTGTTGACCAATTTAACCCTGATCCTAAAATGATTTTACCAAATATAACTTGGATATAGAAATAGATATTAATGGAGTAAGGGGTGCTCCAATAAATATAGGTAGAACAAAATAGGACAATCCAATATTTCCTCAGGGAATGGGTGAATTATTTTAAATTAACTTTTGTTATAACTTTTAGATTAGCCATTCAGGTTCCATTCAAGACGACTCAATTGATTAATATGATTTATATAGAAAGAACCTTTTGAAGGCCTAGGAAAAAGATAGGTATGTATTTTGGAAAGTATTCTCTGTTGGGAAGTGAAAGGGAATTGATTATGCACAGAGCACAGCTGGCTAAGGCCTGCACAGCAGACCTCAGACCACAACAGAGGTCTTAAATTAGATATCCAGAAAGCGAAAAATCTGGGTGAACTTTTTATAGAGATGGAACTTCAAGCAACTGGTTATTGACCTGTAATCTTCATTTAACCCTGTCAAACTTTTCCTCATCACAGTACCAGGTTACCCGCATTCTACCCTTCTGTGTGGTCTTTGTTTACTACAGAGGTTGAACTGGTTGATTTATGCAAATGGACTTTTGAAGTGGCGTCTGAAATGTTTTGCAAAGTTTAAAAGGCAGGCGGGGGTGGTTTCCCTTTTCCCGGATATAATGTAATGTCTGTGATGAGGAAGAGTAGGGCTCAGTCTGATGAAGATGTATTCTTTAGTGTTCAGAGCGCTACATTTGCCCTGAGTCTAATCTCACTATTGGCCGCACTCAGCAACATGTTCTCAGTTCTCCCATTTTAAAGTATAAACTGTCTTCAGAGCAAACGGGGTCTTCCAAGAATGCCGGTGTTTGCTGTAAACCTGATGAAAAAATGCCTGCTAGTTACTCAAGAACGTGCTGTGCCTCCTGTGTTTACAGGACACATATTTGAATAAATGTCTTTCCTAAACAATTTGAAGCACAATTGAATTCTCTGGGTTGCTGCGCCTTTATACATCAGCCAAATTCTCTGAGTAATGAGCACCGCTGTCTCTCTCTAAATGTTTCCTTGATGAAAAATGCGTCACCATTCTTGTTCGGGTACATGGTGGAACCTGGGTCATTGCATCTCAAGAGGTCTCGCCTTTGTGACCCTTTGGCTTTGCAAATGTTATTTAGCCATGGTACACTCCATCAGAGATGCTGTGCAGCATAGCTAATTAAAAAAATAATAATAATATTCATTGACGCGGCCACCCGCTTAATTTTGTATTCGTGCACCATGCAGTGCGCCGCTGCATAATGACGCAGCTGCTTTTTATTCTCTTGAGTTGCTGATCCAAGTTGAATTGGTAACTAAAATTAAAATGAAACATGCAAAAGCGGTTTTTATTTTTTGTGGGTTTTGGGGACTGTAGTAATGGAGTGACAGAAGCAAAACGAAGGACAGGGGAATGTGTAAGCAACACTGGGGGGGTCAGAGGGAGGCTTTAGCAAAACAGGAGAAAGGTGGGAGATGAAGGTTCACAGGGAGGGCAGGAGGAACAGGGAACCAACAAGGAGTTGGGAGAAAGCAATATGGAGGGCGCGGTGAAGGGAAGAAATAATGGGATGAGAAAAAGAGGATGCAAGTGGGGGAAGGCAACACAGAGTGCATGGGGAGAAGCACACAGGCGAACACAACAAGGAGGGGGCAGGGTGAAGCCCTTGGTTGACAGAGAGGAACAAGAGTGCAGGGGGAGAGAAGCACAGGAGGGAGATAGCTCAAAAACACATGCACTCGGGGGGCGTGGCCAAGATGGCGACGGAGTGAGACGCGTTTTGCGGTCCCTCCGGCGCTGAACTCTGCAAAGCTTCGATTAGCACCCCGGAGCAGTGAATTTGCTTGGGAGCTCTCTCCCCAGGACCGCTCTCGCCATTCCGGAGAGCAAATTGGCTGAGTAGCCCGGTCCCGAGAGGCGTCAGGAAGGAGCGGGCCCGCCGCGGCTGCAGCAGCAGAGAGCGGACTGGACATCCCCGCCCTAGCGTAGGGGGCGGACGCCGGAGCAGAAGAGTAGGCCGGCGGCCAGAGAGGTGCGGCGAAGGACCGGGCTCCGCTTAGACCCGCGGTGCCCAGCGAGAGTCATCGGCGCTGCCGCGAGGCGGACCCCCCCTCACTTGCAAAGCGGAGCCCTGCGTGACCTTGGGTCTCCACCGGGGGGGGGACTGGCATGACGGAGCGGAGACGCTGGGCCGTCTGAAGAGGTGAGCAGCTTGGAGGTCCCCGATCCCTGATTCGCACCGGGGCCGGAGCTTGGGGGCAGCCCCTGTGGAGGACGAGCAAAACAGGAGGATCGGACCCTGCGGCGGCCCGCCGTGTTCGATCTGCGCCTTCCCCCCTCTTGAACTTGCGGTTCTACACGAGGCGGGGGGAAGGAGGAGGGGATTTGCTTTGCCCGGCGGTGCGGGCTGCTCCGCGGTGTCCGGCTCGGACATTGACCACATCTGAGGGCACCTGGAGCAGGGTACCTCGCAGCTCGCTGGGACTGCGAACTTGGAGGAGGCGCCCTTTCCCCCGCTTGGCCGGTGTGAGTGCGGCAGCAAGGAGCCGCCTGGAGGCCTGGCGCAGGTAGCGGCCTGCGGAACAACACGGATTCTGCGCTGCAGCTGGGACCGGCGGAGGTGACTCTGGCCTTGAATACACACCGGGGAGCCTTGACACCAGCAACCATCTAACTAACGGAGGGTCGAGAGGTGGGTGCTAAAGTCTGACGGCTTGGGCCTGATCACGACGGGGGGTGGCCGGTCACGGAGAACTACCTTCCTGTGGGCAGCGGAGCACGGAGGCGCCTGCCTGTGTGGAGTATAATCAGTGGCCTGGTCAAGGGGTGCCCTCCTGGTGAGCCAGCTGTCAGGAACATCGGCCAAGTTGCGCATTGGGGTGGACACACACAACCACCGGGGGCGACTTTCAGCGGCTAGGAGGGTCGAGATGGCGGACAACCCGCGGAGAGGGAAGAATGGCAAGGATGGCCTGTCCAGGGGATCCCAGCAACCGCCATCTCCTGGGACGAGCGCTTCGTCTGGGTCGAGAGACGATGAGGCCCCAGCCACCAAGGCGTTCATGACGGAGCTTTTCGCCTCCATTAAGGAAGATATATCCGAACTGCGTGCCCAGCTGGCGTCGGACCTCCGAGAGGTGAGGAGGGACGTGGACGGTATCGGTGAGAGGGTGGCCACCTTGGAGGATCATGATTTGAATGTGGCGAACGATGTGCACCAGTTGCAGCAAGATGTGCTTCGGCTCACAGAGCAAAACCTGGACCTTCAATCGCATGCGGAGGATCTGGAGAATCGTTCCCGAAGGAACAACATCCGCATACGGTCGGTGCCCTGGGACGGGGAGTCTGGCGATCTGAGGGGCTATGTCCTGGCGCTGTTTCTACAGATTTTAGATGATGAAGACATCAGCGAGATCAAGATGGACAGGGCACATAGGGTCGGGCTGCCCAGGCGTGGAGGGGGCCCTCCGTCGGACATCTTGGTCTGTAGCCACGATTTTCAGTTGAAGTAGCGCATTCTGCGGAAGGCACTGGAGACTCCATCATTGCAGTTTCGGGGTCATTATCCTCAATTCTATCAGGACCTGGCTGCATCCACTCTTCGGAAGAGGCGTGAGTTTCGACCTGTGACTGCCTTCTTGAGGGAACGTAACATTGCTTACTCCTGGGGCCATCCGTTCCGCATCATTTTCCGATGGCAAAACAGGCTTGCGCAGATCAGGTCATTGCAGGTGGCGAAGGACCTCTTGGGCATTGACGACGCGGAGCCTCCCCCTGGAAGCGGGGGCTCCCCTTCGAGGGGACGGCAGCGGTCCCCCTCCTGGCAGAGAGTGGGCGGAGAGGTGGAGCGGAGAATTCCGGATCGAGCGACCAGTCTCCAAGAAAGAGATGAGGCGGTGGCTTCTGTCACATCAGCCACCCTGGCAGTCTCACAGCTTGGCTCCGGGGCGGCATGAACTGCGGAGTGTGGACTGACTGGCGCCGGAGGGACTTGATCATGCAGGTACCATGGGTTCATTTGTACTTTGTGGGAAGACACCCCGGTATGTGGTCAATGGGACGCACCAACAGGTGTTCCTCTCTCGTCCCCTGGAGGACTTCCTGGACTTCTTGGATTGCCATCTTCACGGGTGGTTTGGTCTTTACACTTTTTGCTTGTTCTGTTGGGTATGGAACTGTGTTGGGGTTCCTTTTGGGGGGGGCGGTTCTGTGGGGAGGGGTTGGGGAGTTGAAGGGGGGAAGGGGTGGGGGGACGGTGGTGGTGACATGGATGAGCGGTGGAGTGTGTGGTTGGGACGCGTGCGGGAGGTTGTGGTGTGCATGGGATGGATGCGGTCTGCCTCGAGGCCGCTGACAAACTCCTATCAGATTGGTGATGGCTGGGAGGGCTCTTTGGGACGTTCTCCTGCATTTTCTGTGGTTGGTGGACTTGAAGGCATGGGAGGGGGGACTCCTGAGGTGATTGTAGAGAGGGCAGGTTTGTTGCTTCATTATGCCAATTAGTATAGGAACTTGGAACGTTAAGGGCCTGAATTCCCCGCAAAAGCGTCAGAAGGTATGGAAATATGTGAATGACCATCAGTTGGATGTTGTGGGGCTTCAGGAGACTCATTTGGCGCGCAAGGATGAGCTGCGCCTTCAGCATAGGGCCTTTCCCCTTATATACAGGTCTTCGGCATTTACAAAACATAGGGGGGTGGCTCTCCTCTTCCGCGCAGCGCTGCACTTTCAACCTCTGGAGGTGCGCAATGATAAGGAGGGCCGCTGGTTGATGGTGAAAGGTCTTGTTCGAGGGAGGTTGTGTACCTTTGTGGTGGTGTATCTCCCCAATGCCGGTCAGAATGGGTTTCTACAAAGCTTGTTGCAGAGGGTGGGAGACTTTGCTGAGGGACACTTGTTCTTAATGAGGGACTTTAATTTGATGTGGGATAGAAAGGTAGACAGCTCTGGTGCCAACAGGGCCGACACAGGTGTGTTTTCTGCTTCAACGCAGCAGTTGGTTGGGGAACTGGGGTTGTTTGATAGCTGGCGCTCCTCACACCCTACGTCCCGGGATTATATATTCTTCTCGCATGTTCAACACTCCTATTCACGATTGGACCATATCTTCCTCAGTCAAGCCCATAGAGGAGATGTCCTCGACTCTACCATTCTTCCGTTATCAGTTTCTGATCACAGTATGCTTGTGCTCAACCTACGCTGGTCGCCGGCTGGCGACGGGCAGCGGAAATGGTATTTCCCAGCCTCAGTGGTCAGGGACGATACCTCTAATAAGGCATTGCGAAGAGCCATTAGGGACTTTTTTGAGCTCAATCCGGTGTCTGATACTTCGGTCTCCACTACCTGTGACGCCTTTAAAGCGTCGATCAGGGGCACTTGCCTGGGCCTCAATGCACATCTCAATCGTCTGCGGCGCCGGGAGCGGGAGGAATTGGAAGCAGAGCTGGTGGTCCTCGAACAGGCCCACAAGCTTAACCCCTCGAGATTGACCCTCCGGCCATTGACGGCGGTTCGGGGGAAGTTGAGGGCCCATTATAATAACAGGGCAGAATTTACATTATTGAGGCTGGGAAGACAATCATATTCTCATGGGAATAAGGTGTGGAGACACCTGGCTCGCCAACTGCGTGATAAGAGGGAGCGTGAGTATATCGGGGGGATCCGCGATGCGTCGGGCGTTCTGCAGCACCTAGATGAAACAAAAGCGGCCATTTTTGGCCGCTTCTATGCGAATCTTTATGCGGGGACGGGCTCAACGCGGGTGATCAACGGGAGTACTTGCGGCGCCTACCCATCCCCCAGGTATCTAAGGAGTGGAATGAATTGTTGGAGGCCCTGATTACCAGAGAGGAGGTACTGGAAGCCATCAAAGACTTGAAACTTCACAAGTCACCCGGGCCTGATGGCTACACCGCCCTTTTTTACAAATCGTATGCGATTTTCTCGTCTTCCTTTTTAATGACATGGCCAGTTCTGGCTCTTCCGCTGGCTCCCTTGCTGAGGCCGTGATAACGGTTTTGCCTAAACCAGGGAAGGACCTCGCTCATTGCTCCTCATTCCGCCCCATAGCTCTTCTTAACATCGATGCCAAACTATACTCCGCGATCCTGGCACATAGGCTACAGGATTTGATGCCGGCGATTATACACCCAGACCAATCGGGGTTTATCAAGGGGCGCCAGACCCATGACAACACACGAAGGGTGATTCACTTAATAGAAAAAGCAGACAGGTTTTGAATCCCGGCGGTCCTCGTGGGTCTAGATGCCGAAAAGGCTTATGACTGTGTGGATTGGGGATTCTTGTTCAATACTATGACGGTCTTCGGTTTCTCGGATAGGTTCATCACTATGGTGAAGGCGAATTTCTGCAGTCCCAGGTCTCGAGTAGCGGTGAATGGCCATCTGTCGGCGTTCTTCCCGCATTCTCGCGGCACCAGGCAGGGCTGCCCTCTTTCCCCCCTTCTCTTCGCGCTGAGCATTGAGCCATTGGCGATGGCGGTGCGGGAGCGCGAAGGGATCCGGGGCCTTCCGTTCACAGGAGAGCAACATAAAAATACGCTCTTTGGGGACGACATCTTGTTCTCTGTCGCGGATCCGGTACAATCGCTACCGTGTATCAGGGAGGCCTTGCTGCGTTATGAAGAGGTGGCCGGCTTCAAAGTCAACTACGACAAGTTGTATGTCCTGAATCTTACGCTTTCACAATCGAAGGTGGACCGAGTACGCCCTTTGACGCATTTGGCCTGGGCCACCGGCTCGATTGTCTACCTAAGGGTCCATCTGACGCCGACGGTGGGGAAATTGTTCTTGGCTAACTTCCCACCCTTATTAGCGAAGACTCGAGTGGACTTAGAACGGTGGAAACCTAAATTCTTATCGTGGCTGGGCAGAATCCATGCCATTAAGATGGTCCTTCTGCCTAAATATCTGTTTCTCTTCCAAGCACTGCCCATTCCACTCGAAAATGACTTTTTCCGACGCCTCAAGACACAGATATTGCAGTTTGTATGGCAAGGGGGTCGGGAGCGATTCTCCTTTGCGGTCTTGCGATGTTCGAGGAAAGAAGGAGGCGTGGGACTTCCTGATTTGCAGCTTTATTACAAAGCAGCGCAACTGAGAGTGCTGGTGGAGTGGTCCCAACAAACGTCGGAGAAACACTGGCTGCACATGGACCGGAGCGTCCAAGCCAAGCTGGCAGATCGGTCTGGGACTTGGCTTGGAAACCCAAGAGGGACCGACCCCTGAACGCCTACATTAGTACTCCAACGAGTACCACTCTGAAGGTTTGGGACACGTTGGCCTCGGATGAGCACTGGACCACATTTCCCTCGCCGTTCACACCCTTACACTTTAACCCAGCCTTCCCGCCGGCGCTGCGAGAGGGGGCTTTCGATGTATGGAGGGAGGGTGGTTGCAGGGCTCTGACCCATCTATTTCACGGCCAGGAACCCCTCTCCTTTGCTAACTGCATGAGGGACTACGGGGTTCCCCCGTCGGAACGATATCGCCATATCCAGTTACTTCACTGGGCCACATCGCCTGGGGTGCAGAGGCGGCTACGAGACCCCCATCGCCCTTTGAGGCCTTCATACTTCAGACATCTGCCATGAAAGGGGTCATCTCCTTTATTTACCAGCTCTTGCTTACATCAGCGGTGACGCCTCGCCCTCACTACAAGGGACACTGGGAAGAGATTTTGGGGAGAGATATCTCCGATAAAGAATGGTCGGCATTGTGGAGGGATTTAGCAGCGTTTAATCACTCGCTACATCTGAGGGAAGCCCACCTCAAGACGCTCATGAACTGGTACCTATGCCCAGCCAGACTCCATCGCATATACCCGGCCACCTCTGACAGGTGCTGGAAGGGGTGTGGTCTTCTTGGGGATTTTCGCCACATTTGGTGGGATTGCCCGGTAATTCGACTGTATTGGGAGGAGATTCTCTCGCATATCAGGGACGTGCTTGGCTACCCTGTGGAGGACTCTATGGCCTCTGTCCTGTTGTGCCTTCGTGAGCCGGACCTTGAGTATCAGACACGCGCTGACAAACAGATCCTGTGGCTCTGCCTTGGAGCAGCCAAGCTTACTCTAGCGCCGCATGGAAAAAGAAGGAGGCGCCAGCAATTTCCTTATGGCACGCACGGTACACAGACAAAATATCGAGTTTTAAATTTCGATATACAATTATATCGAAGTTTAAATATTGATGGGACATAATATAGAAGGTAAGTAATATCGACAGTCCTAATATCGATATTAGTAATATCGAAGTTTTAAATATCGATGTCAATAATATCGAAGTAAATAATTTCGATGTTACTAATATCAATCTTTAAATAAATTAAGTGTATATTTTATTGTATTTATTATGTTTTATTATTTATTTGTAATGTAATTTAATTAAATATTGTCTTTTAGTACTGTAGCGGGTTGTGGGTTTATAGGGGAATAGGGTGAGAAGTAATTTAATTATGTTAAATTAATTATTAATTAGTAGGAGTTATTAATTAATTGAGAATTAATTTTTAATTAATTTTAATTAATTTATAAATATGTTCTGTAGCGGGTTATGGGTTTATAGGGGAATAGGGTGGGTAGTAATTTAATTATGTTAAATTCATTATTAATTAGTAGGAATTATTAATTAATTAATTGAGAATTATTTGTAATTAATTTTAATTAATTGATTAATTGATAAATATTTTCTGTAGCGGGTAATGGGTTTATAGGGGAATAGGGTGGGAAGTAATGAAATAATGTTTAAATAATAATTAATTAGTAGGAATCATAATTAAAAATAATTGGTAATTATATTTAATTATTTTGGTAAATATTTTTAATTAATTGATAAATATGTTCTGTAGCGGGTTATGGGTTTATAGGGGAATAGGGTAATTATTAATTAGTAGGAAGCATACATTTATTTTTATTAATTTGTAAATAAATTTAATTAATTGGTAATTAGTTTTAAATAATTAATTAATTGATAGATGTAATTTATAAGTATGTAATTTAAACCCCTACGCTATCCAACACTTTCCCTACTGTTGCACTCTCTGGAGTTGGAATAGTAATTGTTACCCCTACTCTATCCAACACTTTCCCTACTGTTGCACTCTCTGGAGTGGGAATAGTAATTTTTACCCCTACGCTATCCAACACTTTCCCTACTGTTGCACTCTCTGGAGTTGGAATAGTAATTCTTACCCCTACGCTATCCAACACTTTCCCTACTGTTGCACTCTCTGGAGTTGGAATAGTAATTTTTACCCCTACGCTATCCAACACTTTCCCTACTGTTGCACTCTCTGGAGTGGGAATAGTAATTTTTACCCCTACGCTATCCAACACTTTCCCTACTGTTGCACTCTCTGGAGTTGGAATAGTAATTTTTAATCCTACGCTATCCAACACTCTCCCTACTGTTGCACTCTCTGGAGTTGGAATAGTAATTGTTACCCCTACGCTATTCAACACTTTCCCTACTGTTGCACTCTCTGGAGTGGGAATAGTAATTTTTACCCCTACGCTATCAAAACTTTCCCTACTGTTGCACTCTCTGGAGTTGGAATAGTAATATTTAACCCTACGCTATCCAACACTTTCCCTACTGTTGCACTCTCTGGAGTGGGAATAGTAATTGTTACCGCTACGCTATCCAACACTTTCCCTACTGTCGCACTCTCTGGAGTGGGAATAGTAATTTTTACTCATACGCTATCTAAAATGTATTTAGCTTTTTTCTTAGTATTATGTTGTTATTAATTGTTATTTATGTGAATATTTTATGTAAATAAATGTATTAGTAATTTATTACATTTTTATTTGTTTTTAAGTTATGAAAATAATTAATTTAGAGTTATTATTAATGAAAAATATATTATGTATTATATATTTATTAATATTAATTTGTATTACATTATGTATTAATTTTAAATATTATAGTACATTTTTAAATATGTTTATTACATTTATAAGTATTATTTTGTTAATATTACATTTTTATTATATAAAAAAAAACGATGTTTTACAAAAAACAATATTTTTGTCATTCTATATTTTATTTTCGATATATTTGTACTTACCTTGTTAGGAATAGGATTCCTATATTTTTGACTTCGATATTTTTGTTCCGATATTTTTGTATATCGATATTTGTGTTATCGATATTTTGTCAGACATTGGGCATGCCTGGCTCTGGAAGCTGCTTAGCATGGAGAGAGTGGCGGACATCTTCCTAGGCAATTTCAAGAATTTCCAGTTTCGATGGGGCCCCTTGGTTAACTATCTCTCTAAAGGTTTACCATCGGCAGTCTGCCCAGCCTCGTTGCGGTCACTGCACCTCTTTCAGGTCTAGTGTGAGTATTGTGTGTTTGCATGGTATGTATGGAGTCACCACCCTGGGGGGAGGGGGAGGGGGGGAAATGTTTAGTTTCTTGGTTCTTGGGTTTGTTGCGGTGCCCACAGGAGAGTCCAAGGCTTTTCAATCTAGGTACAAGGACTCGTGGGCCAGGAAGATTTTTCATCTTTGGCTTTCTTTAGCGTACATTGCCCTATAGCAGTTGCGTCAGCACTATTGCACTACTGCTTATGGCATTGATTGACTTCGGACTCGATGCACATCCGCTACCATAGAATGCCACGGCTCTTTATTTTCTGATTGTGCCCCCTGTGTGGGGAAATGTGCGGGACCTCAGCAGTTTTTCTTTGTATTCCTAATCATAAATAAAGATTTTACAAAAAAAAAAGAAAAAAACACATGCACTCTAATGGAGTGGTTAACACAAAATAAGTAATGCTTGAAAAGCAAAGAGTGGAAGCAGAGATGCCAGCACTTCAAAAAGATGGTAAAGAGACAAGGCTCCATGGAGAGGGGGGGAGGGGACAAGCACAATATTGACATGCTGGGACACAAATAGGAAACAGGCAAGTTAAAATGACTGCAAAGCCAACCCATGTTAAGCCATAGACAGGACCCAAGCCTCTCTATGTTCTTGGTAAGCCACAATATACCTTCCAACTGTGCACTGTATAGTGGGCTCGGCCTACAAATGAGCATGACAGTAGTTGAAAAAGCACATGATCTGCCCTTATCAGTAAGTAATAAAAATGCATAATGTCATATGTGATACAAAGGGTGCTCTGCCACAAACATCCTTCGTTGCCCATGAAGCTGAATTTTCCAAAGTTATGGGCACGTGCCAGACCTGGCCATACAAATATGAGAACAAATCCAAAAAATAGAGTGGAAGCACTCCTCATATTAGAGTTGAGACAAAACATTTGTTAAATACAAAATTGTGATATATTTGATGAGGTATCACTATAAAAAATTAAATAACATTCTAACCTGCTCCTATATAGCACCTTTTCGTTGCAGTCACGATATTCAGCTAGTGTAACTGCACACATGATACTATTTTCATACTCATATTTGCATACACTAAGCAATGCTAACAAATAACTCCTATTAACTGTGCAATGCACTATGCTTATGTTATGTTGACATTACCCACATATTAAAATTATACCTGTTAGACCTGTCATCCTTAGGGTAGTTTCCCCCCGAAATTTTTTCCTGCTTAACGCCTCTTTTTTGTTGAATCTTTTTGTTGGCCTTAGAATCCTGAGCACTTTACCATTACTGGCCAGTGCTAAAGTGCATGTGCTTCTCCCCTACACATGTGTGTAACTGGTGTATGCCTGATCGGCATATTTAATTTACCTGTAAGTCCCTTGTAAAGAGGAATACCATATACACAGCGCCTGTAAGTTAAATGCTAACAGTGGGCATGGAACACTGATTGTGTCACCCGCAGAAGTAGCCTTTCAAACCTGTGTCAGGCCTGCCACAGCAGTGCCTGTGTATGCAGTTTACTGCCACTTTGAGTTGGCATTTAAAACTACATGCCAAGCATTAAATTCCCCTTTTCTTACACATAAGCCACCCATAAGGTAGGCCTTAAGTAGCCTTAAGGCCAGAGCGCTGTGTAAGTAAAAGGTAGGGCATGTACTTTTATGTTTCGCATGTCCTGGTAGTGGCAAACAGCTAAATTAGTTTTTCACTACTGTGAGGCCTATGCCACTCATAGTTTTCTACTGTTAATTCCTTAATACACGTTTAAGCTGTCATTTTTGATCAGAGAGGAGTAGCCAGTTCATGTTTTATATCTTTGGAATGGTAATGATAAATCCTTCATACTGGTGAAGTTGGATTTAACATTACTGTTTTAGAAGTGGACATTTATCTGCACTTACTGCTGTGTGTGTCTTGCAGCCTGTCTCCAATACACCTCTGGGGTGGGTGATAACTACACTTGTGCAGTCCCTCTAAACAGCCACAAATACCGGAAGGCTACGTGTGTCTGAGTACTCATCTACATACATCTGCATTCTGATGGCCCTACCTAGCCAAGATGGAAGGGAGGGGCTAGCACTTCACTGAATAGGTAGTGTCTGTCCCCCCATAAAGGGTTTATGTATTCCCCCATAGATCGGCTGGCAGACAGGGCTAGATTTGAAGGATATTTGTGCACTTCAAATACCACTCTTTGAATTCACCCCCACTTAAATGCAGTTTTGGATATAAGCATTAGGTCTCCCACCCCCTAGAATCAGACACTACTGGTCTTGTAACGGAAACTCTGCCAGAAGAACTGTTCTTCAGCTTAAAGTACTCAATTGGCCAGCTGATCTGGAAGGACTGCTTTTCTGTTTGTTTTCCTGCTGCCTACTGCTCTCTCACTTTGCTGAAAGAGAGCTGGACCCTGCCTTGCTCTTTTCTCCAAGTGTGCTCCAAGGGCTTGTTGTCTTGCCTCCTGTTGCTTGATACTAAGCTATATCAAAGTCCCTACCCCTGCTCCTGGCTCACTGGAAGTGGACACAGATCATTGCAACATGGTCATTGATGCATCTCTTGTCTGCCTGTAGCAGGACCAATGCGTCAACCCAGTTTCATTAGTAAAGTCGGCCATTCGCTCGCGGAACCAATGCAGCACCTCGAGAGCCCGACGCATCGGAACTGTGCATCGCCGTCGCAGCAGCTCGGATAGATTGACGCATCCCTTGACTGCGTGGAAAAACCTGACACATCATTCTACGGAACCAACACATCTCAGCCTGAATCTTGCCGGTATTTGGACTCAAATTTCAACCTAGTCAAATATTGAGTTTTTATTATCGCTGTACATAAATATCATGATGCATAAGTATGGTTTACATAAATATCAATTTTTTAAGGTAAATGATACTGTTTTCAGAAATATCTATGTTATTACTATTGTTTAAAAAACTATAATTGTAAAAAATATTGTTCATTAATGATCTTTATGTATTTTACTTCATATTTTAATTGTATATGTTATAACTTGTTTGTATAATTGTTAATGTAGCGAGTTGTGAGGTTTGTAGAGTTACAGGGTGGGAAGTTAATTAATTATATACTTTTCAAGTTATATTTTAGGTGCAGGTTGTTTAGTTTGTAGGGAAATAGGTTGGGAAGTTAATTAAGTAATAATTATTTTTCTATCAATGCTATGTGTTGTAAAGCACTCTGATACCCTCGTGCCTGGCCAGAGCTATATAAAACTCTCAAATAAATAAATAAATAATTTTTATTTAAATACTATTTTATTTATAATTATGAAAATTATTTAATAATGTAATATATATATTATGTGTGTTTTGTTGTGTTTGTAGGAGAATAGGGTGGTAAGTTAATTAAGCAATAATACATAAAATATTAATTATTCATTCATGAATAATTATTTAATTTATCACTGAACATGTTAAGTGTGTTATACTTTTTAATTTCAATTATATTTTAATTGTTGGCTGATATGTTTATCGGAATATAGTGTAGCATTTGAATCAAATTAATAATATTTGTTTTAATTGACTATAGTTATACATTGTTTTATAATTATGTAATTAGTTAAACATTTTATGTAACCATTCTTTTTATAGCAACGATCGATGCCATATACACAGCGAAATGGCAACAACCCTGGGGCAGGATGCAACGTCATCTGGACTAGGTATACAAAGCGAATTGCCTATAACCCTGGGTCCGGTAGCGTTTGCAGATCTTTTGAAATGAAAAAGAAGAAAAGGAAGAAAAGAGGATACAATAAAAAGCAACACGAGAGAGTATCCCTCAGACTAACATGTAAAAAAAAAACGTGCCCACCCCTTCCCTCTCCTTCCTATCTCCTCCGCACCAGTACTGTCTTGCCCTAGTCTGAGAGGCAGGGCCAGCGATTCCAATTAACATGTAGAGGTTATACCCTATAATACCGTCCTGAGGGGGTCTAGCGCTTTCCCTCTCAAGAAGTGAGGAGTTTTAAAATGTGTAGGTATTGGGGGTATGTGACCTGCCAAAGTTCGGTCGACAAGATTTGAATGAATGGGGACCTCAAGTCAGCATAGCTCTCTTATTTATGATCCACCACCATTGACATGCGCTCCATCGCCAGCGTTAGCCACAGTTTATGCAGCCATGTTGTATGGTCCGGAACAGTTGATGTGCCCCACTTGGCTTAGAGTACCTGTCTCGTGGCAAGCAATGCTAGGGCCAACTGTTTGCCCCTGAGGGAGCGTAGGGGCAATGTCAGTGGGTTCGGTAACCCCAGAAGCGTCTATGCTGGGAACCTAGGGATTCAGTATTAAATATATTACAAAAACAATGGAGGAGTATCTCCTCATCAAGGGAGGCAGAGAAAATTCTAGGGTTTAGCGCTCGAGTCAGCACATTATGCCCCAACCCGTTGTCGGATAATGCATATCCTTATAGAAGACCCCTCACTCACCAACCTAGTTGGTGACATGCTTCATCATCGGGGTCCCACCCCATAGGCCGAGTGCCCACAGGGTGTGCTGCGACACCTGACTACAGTGGAGCTGGTTAGTTTTTCTTTTATATGTGCATAACTATCAAAGTTGACAAGTGTATTAAAAAAGGGCCAAAACTACTCACTTCAAGTATTTATTCTTGAGTGCTTGAACCCTTGTAAAAACCGTGTGGCACCCGTGCCTAATTAGGTAGGCTTTGGTGTATTGAGAAGTATGGTGTGTTAAAAATAGCGAGGTGCGCTATGTGAAATTTTTCAAGAAAACTACTGATAACTAGGTCTACATGTTTCAACCATTGATGTGATTCTTTGGTTTTCGTCAGGACTGTGGAGTATGAACTGGGTGGTCCTGGGCATGTCACCAACTAGGTTGGTGAGTGAGGGGTCTTCTATAAGGATATGCATTATCCGACAACGGGTTGGGGCATAATGTGCTGACTCGAGCGCTAAACCTCAGATTCAGAGAATTTTCTCTGCCTCCCTTGATGAGGGGATACTCCTCCATTGTTGTTGTAAAGTATTCCGGGGACCAGGAGTTCCCACCTCACATAGTATATGTAAAATTCCCTGACTCTCTCCTTTGATATAGAGATTCAGTATTAAATGCCTTGTCTATATCGTCCAAGACCGATTTCCAGAATCGTTTTAACTTGGGGAATGCCATAGTAAGTGGACTGAGGAGCATGTCTGACCACACCCTCTCCAGCATTTTTCGGATCGGCTCTTGTCCCAGCAGTGTATACATGCAAGAGTGAGGTACAATTATGTTAGCAACTTATAAGCCAGTGGTGTAATTTTGTTAAACTTTTTAAACAATATTTATACACATATATATTGTTTAAAAAGTTTAACAAATTACATAAATATTATTTTTTTATAGTTATTATGTTTAAGAATTATATATTTTTTGTTAATGAATTGAGTTGTTAAAATATGTTATTTGTTTGAAGTGAACTATTTTTTCACTACTTCAGCACAGAGTTGAGTGGGAATAGTAGATTTTACCCCTGCGGAGTCCAATGCTTACTCTAATGTTGCACAGATTGGAGTGGGAATAGTAAATTCCGACCCCCCGTGTTCAACGCTTTCCCTACTGTTGCACAGACTGGAGAGGGAATAGTACATTTTACCCCTTTGGAGTCCAAATCTTTCCCTACTGTTGCACAGACTGGAATGGAAATGGTACATTTTACCCCTCCGGTGTCCATCTCTTTCCTTAATGTTGTGCAGACTGGAGTGGCAATAGTCAATTTTACCCTTCCGGAGTCCAATGCTTTCCCTACTGTTGCACGGACTGGAATGAAAATAGTAAATGTTACTTCTCTGGTGTCCAAATCTATCTCTATGGTTGCAGAGACTGGAGTGGGAATAGTAAATTTTATCCCTCCGGTGTCCATCTCTTTCTCTACTTTTGCACAGGCTGGATTGGGAATAGTCCTTTTATGCCTCCGGAGTCCAACACTTTCCCTACTGTGGCACAGACTGGACTTGAAATAGTCAGTTTTACCCTTCCAGTGTCCAAAGATTTCGCTTCTGTTGCACAGATAGGAGTGGGAATAGCAAATGTAACGCATCCGGGGGCCAATGCTTTCCCTACTGTTTCATAGAGTGGAGTGGGATAGTACATTTTACCCTTCCAGATTCCAACATTTTCCCTACTGTTGTATATATTGTAGTAGAAATAGTATATCTACTTTTCACAAATGTTACTAATTCTTTTATATTGTTTACATATATGTGATATTATTTGTTTGTTTAATTTTATAATATTTTACAATATGTGTACATACATATATATAATTCTGTATATGTTTTAAAAATATTTTTGTTAAATGTACTTTTTTAAATTTGTTAATCATTTTATGTTTCATATACATAAAAGTATATATGTATACATTATATATATATATATATATATATATATATATATATATGCATTTTATAGTAGCAAATTAAAAAAAACATGACAAATGTAATATAATGTAAAATAATTTTTTAGTATAGCTGTTTTTAAATATATATGTATATATTAACATACAAACATATGTAATTTTGTGTCTATGTTTATAATATAAGATAATATAATAAAGCGCACGTTTATGTAAGTATATATGTATATATAGTGTTAAATATTGCTTAAACTTATGTATTTTACATTATAGTAATGTTATATGTACAAATATTTAATTTTTACTACATATATATTTCAATTACAAATCTATATTTTGGTCTTTTTGACCTATATTAGTGTGAAACAATATTTTTTTTCTCAATAATTTTTGTATTTACCTTTATATGTATAGTAAAACTATATTTTTGTGTTGTATATTTTTGACACAATATTTATGTATCAAGATATTGTCTTTTCGATATTATGTCAGCGAACCTGTCTCGCCTTCGGAACCGATGCATCACCATCCCTGCGTAGAAAAGAATCAACGCATCCCAGACCTGCGGGATCGTCGTTGACACATCTCACAGTTGTGACCAGGATAGGTACTTTCTTCACCGGAGCCTGCGTGGGTCCTATAGCCGTCCACCGCTACATCATTATCGGCCTGAACTTTGACTTTTTCCAAGTTCAGCACGACCTCAAGTAACCCCTAAAGGACTACTTGCTTCTAAGTGCTATTTTTAACTTATCCTTTCAAAACTCAATATCTTAACTTCTATAGTTTTGATTTTTGTCATTTTGGTCTTGTTTTGTTCAGAATATAATAATCTATTTTTCATTGTGTTACTGTGTATATGTGTTGCACAAATACTTTACCATTGCCTCTCTAGATAAGCATGACTGCTCCGTGCCAAGATATCAAAGGGTATCTTTAGTGTGTACTTACCTTACCATGACTAGAGTGGTTGTTCCTGCCTGCCCTGGGTGCATACCTCAGCCAACCAGGAATTCCAGTTCTAACAATGCTCCTACTTTTGATGGTATTAGGCTGAAATCTTCTTGTTTCCTACTTATCAGACATATATTGAAGCAACACCCCTGTGGGATTGTTCTAATTATTGCTAAGATGCCCTCACATCTTATATCGCACCATAACATTGTAACTAAATCTTCAATACAAATGTAAGGTTCCAGATTTTATCAGAATTAGAAATTTCGAATTTCGCTGTCAGTATTGCTGTGCTAAACATCTGTGCTATACAACATGGTCGCTGAAGCAAACTGCAAACTTCTTCCAAATATTAGCAAATACCACAGCCCTATTGTTTGACATGGCCTCTAGCACACTACCAACTGTGGTCCACAGACATTCCCATTAACATATCAGACTTCAAGATACTAGATTACATATATTTGAAAAAGCATACCTCTGCCTTCGAAAACAATGCCAGCCATCATGAGGCTAAAACTATACTGATCCTACATCTACATCCTCACCTGGGACTGCCGCAGATTGAAAACAATGTTGCCTCCCTACTACTCACACAACTTCATGATTATGAAACTAAACGACACAATGAAAACATACCAATACCATGGGTATCCAGAGACTCCACCCCACTCAGAGAAAGTCCTACCATACCAGCAAATCACATTCAGTATGCTTCAGTAATGTAGTCCTGATCAAATCTGGCTCCGTATCCACAAGCATACTTTGCTGCAAACCTACACTAACTAATATTTCTAACGCATCAGCTCTCTTTTTGGAGTGAAGACTTGATCTCTTCTTCCAGTATGCAGACATTCCTCTCCTAATCCTCTTTTTCTCATATGAACATTCTACTTCCAATAGGCTAAAAGATACTGTGGCAAGACAGGTACGCTGAAAGAGGGCAAGCAGTGGCAATTATTTACACAGAAACCATCTAATACAGTAAAAATGCACCCTGCCAAGCAGCCTTCAGTTAAATGCATTGCACTGAACATTACAAACCCCAGAGCTAATATCCATACCATCAGTTACCCATATCTTCCTTCAGGTAATACTATCTCCTCTAGTGGAAGTGAGAGAGCGCGATAGTGCTCTACAATTTGTAGGGGTGCATTATCATCATGAGTAGCTTGCACCTGCATATATTCTTTTGTAGTGTTATCTTTTGGTCATTAGAATGTGAAATGTAATAACTTGTAAAGTGAAGTGGTAGAGGGATTTCGTACAACGTAGAGGAATTAACATTGTAATTCTGTTCTACATGGTGAAATCCTAATGTTCATTCCATCAAATGACTCATGAAAAATGAATGTATTGACTATGTAGCGTACTGATTTAAGTGTGCACAGTAATAATGTTTATGTATATACGTGTCTAATGAAGTTCCAAGGTGATTATTATGTTAGCCGATTTTCTGTAGGTCTCGTGTGTATTCTTCCCTGGCTCTCATAATTGAAGTGTTCGTAATGTTCGTGTGTATGTAGAATCTTTCCCGTCTCATGTTTCTGTTGCAGGTGGAGAAATTCATCTTTGTTAGTTAGAATAACACTTTTGTTTTAGGAGTTAATTTTAGGGAGGAGAGGATACATTTGAACGAGTGGTGCTGATAATATGAGATGGTGTTCTTTCTCAATGGAGACGGCCTGGGAATCAAGGTCATCGAGCCAGAGGCTGGGAGTATCGAAACCTACTGGAAAATTACCTACGAGGAGGTATCTAGCTGGATGGGATGATGGTGTGATGTGAGACGGGGTGTCTTAGGATTTTGATGTTGGAATTAGGGGCAGTGCCCCGGTGTTTGAGTTAGGAGAGGAGATCTGATGGAGAGAGATGGAGCATCTTAGAACGAGCTCTGTAGCTTTATGCTACTTGACCCATTCAACGTGAGTGTACTTCTTAGGAAGTCTTCATTTGCTGACACCTTTTCCTGAACTTGCTGGGGGAATGCTACGTAGGGATGACACAATAGTGGTAGTATAGTGATAGACTAATGCTTTTTACTTACGAACCCCTGATAAAGAATAATCTTGATGTAGGGGCAGTCATTGCCTGCGTTTTGATTCTAGAACTAGTCCTTCTTTGTCTGCTTCACCATCTCAACTTTGCCCATAGGTTTGGCTTTGTATTAGTGTATTTCTACACCCTCATCTTGAGGTGTTTGTATGTCCATTTGTTTTTAGCTTTGTAATAAACTAACTAAACTTAGAACCTGGAGTCAGTGATTCTTTGGAGATTGTGGAATCTAATTAGATAAGATTTTTCTCCCCTCCACACTTCTAAGCAGGAACCAACGATCTGTCATCCAGGGGTTCCAGAGTAAATCTAGAAGAGTAACCTGGCCCCATCAGAAGTCTCACTGGATACTCCATTAACCTGCTAATGTCATCCACTGATCTTCTGCTGCTAGGATGACCTCAACTTACAATTGATAAAAAGTTCAGTCCTAACAGTAACCATACTAGAAACATTCCTTAACAAGCATTTGCAATGCAATAGGTCTCGCATTAGTAAAAGTTTGAGCTTTTGGCATTGTAAATGAGAATTTTTTTACTTTTGTATTTGTACGTTCATTAACACAAACAGAAATGCGTACTCACAAAGACACATACAGAGATGCATTTACAAAAACGCAAACACACACACAGAAGCAAAGACACACATATAGTGACAGAGATACACAGAGACCGGCATGCACAGACAGAGAAACAGATATGCACACATACAGACACAGATATATAGAAGCAAATGCACACACAAATACAGATGCCCCTACAAAGACAGATGCACACACAGACACAGACACCAAACAGAAATAGATGTACACACAAAAAAAGGTTTTCAGTCACTAAGACAAAGACATACACACAAAAAGACAGAAACACACACTTAGAAAGAGAGCCAACACCAAGACAAAGTTGCACATACAGGCAAAAACACACACACACTGAAACAGACACACAGAGACAGAGATGCAGACACAGACATGCATACACAGAGACAGAAACACAAACAGAAACTAAGATGCACAAACAGATACACTCAGACACAGACAGAGAGGCACATAAAACATGCATATAGTAAATACAGGCACAAAGATGCACATACAGAGACAAAAACAAATATAAATATAGGCTTGAACAGAGTTGCACATAAAGAGACACATATACAGAGACACACATACAGAGACAGACACGCAGAGATAAAAAAGTAAAGACAGAGTTGCACATATAGAACCGAGCTGCGCACACAAAGACAGTGATACATATATAGAGACAACAGATCCTTTGGTGTGTAACAATGTGCAACTAAAGGAATAGTTAAAATATGAGCTGGGCTCTGCAAAAGTAAACTTCTTGAGGAAAAATGCAGCATTCATTTTGTTGTATGGAAGCATAGCAGAAAGATGCAAGTAGGGTAATATTTGGTTAGGCTGTTAGAGTGAAAATTACCTTGCTACATAGAGGTAAAAAAAAAGGGTAATAAGGAAAACCGAGGAACATTAAACTCTTTGCAAAGTGCACAAACTTGGAACTACTCAAAAGTGTCAGCCCTTAATCTCAAGCTCATATAAACCACAGCGTCCCATCTCTGAATGTAAGGAAGCTTAATGTTAAACACAATCACAAACACTGCTAGAGGTCCTATTGTCCTTGTCCTGAGTGTGTCAGTGATGTGAGCTCCTGCACTCGTCCCAAAGTTAAACCAGCACAAGCACCAACACAAATGATAGAAACACCATCAGTACTCATTACTGCCCTAAGTACTTGCCCCTGGTTAAGGGGCACGTTCAGTCAGAGCAATTTCAGGAGGTATAGAACCCCCCCCCCGCCCCACCCCCCACACCACCACCCTTTTTAGCAGCATGTTATCAGTAGCTGTGACTCTGCGGGGCACAGTAGGAGGACCACTCACGTTGCGTTTGCCGATAGCGAATTACTGAGCACTCACCTAAAATAACCTGCTTAAAAAAGAACTCTGTGTGCAAATGAAAGATACTGAGTCTCAGCTGCTAAATAAGCAGCGGCTCAGTTTATAAAGTCTATGCACCCAACATGGGGGCCAGGGGAGGGAGATACGAGGTTGCTATTGAGAATCAGGCCATCACACACAGTTATGCCCAAGAGACCATGAGGGCGGCTACAAAACTGCTAGTACCAAAGGAAATCCGGACTACAACCCCTTCATGCACAGACAACGCACCATGAAGATACACGTAACCTGTAATTCTCACAACCCATATGGTCCCTCTATTTGAGGTGGCCTCACCCTTTGTAAAATGTGCATAAGGACTGTGGAGAGAACGGAGTAAGCCGCTGAAGAGTGAGTGCGTGTGCACCTACTAAGTAGACAACCAACTGGAAACTAAGGGGTAAATGAACAGGCATGCCCGCTATTATTAAAAATACATTTAGCGGCAGGCCGTGCTGTTCAAAGAAAATTCACACAGAGATACTCTGTACAGGACTGTGGAACGGGGAGGGAGAGTTTTAATGAAAAGCTAATGATCGTGCACAGCGTGTGGCCCCATTGTGAGATGATGGATTATGTGGCAATGGCGGAAAATCCATAACTATGGGGAAAACACTTCAGCCTTGAAAGTGCATAATTCCACAGGTCTTGATTATGAGTCATAAAGTGCATTATTGCTTGGCTGAATTAACTATTTTCTCACCTTAACACTCATTAGTGCCGGCCTGCGCAGATGAAATCGGTGCTGCTTACGAGGTGGTTTGCTCACCTTCAATGCCTTCTGAGAGCGAGCGTGGAGGGTAGCCGATACCTACACTGGGTCTCCGAGGAGGGAATCTCCGCCGCTCCTTCCTCCTCTCCACCAGCCTCCTCCTCCCCCGGGGGCGCCTCACCGCACACGCACGAGTGAAAAGGAAACCGAAACTTACAAGGCGCGCGTCGCGTCGTAAGCTGTCTACAGTAGAAGATCACGCGCGTGACCAAATCCCAAGGCGCGCGTCGGAATCTGCCTCTGCCATGCTTCTTAATGCTGTGCGTGGCCAGCTCTTGTCTCCACTCATTGTTGACTGAGCCGACGACTATAGTTCTCGGCAAGAACGCGCTTCGTGTGCTTCTAGCCGAGACCTAAAAATAGCGACTCCAAACAGGCAGTCAACAATACACACCCATCAAAGGATCTCATTAGAGCTCTTCCATCACTAACATCATTGTACCATCTCATAGCTACAAGACTGAACTGACGACCACCAGATCGCCTTCCTTCTAGACCTAGCTTTTAACAAATATCAAAAAAAGGTAACGCCTCAAACACATGCAGGGACACAGAACAGCCATCACCCGGATGTTGGTAAGCTCCAACATCTGTTTTAATCTCACTTACCAGCTTAGAAAACTGGCAACTCAGAACTAGTATTTTACACAACTTCACTCTATCCAACCAAACTGCCAACATTGCTCCTCTACAAAGGGCAAGAATACACTTAGTAAAACTTCTCAGGGTGGAACTCAGCTGATCTCAATAGAAGCAAAAGGAATTCTTTATACTCTCTGGATCTTCATCCATCTCTATTATTCACCGCTCTTGATAATCATCTTCTGGTGTAGATTCAAATCACAGGGTCTCGGGGGAGGCCCGGTCGAGGGCCAAACAACCTGTGAGCACGTTCAACCACGAACCCCTGCGTGAAGGTCTCCCTGCCAAACAGATCGCTGAGCAGCTTTTCCACCAATGTGTCCATACGCCCAGTGGCCGTCGTCTCCGGCACGCCAATATTTCAAATATTATTCCGGCGACTGCAAGCTTCTAAATCTTCATTTTTGATAGCTACTTCCTTGAGTATCTTTTCAACTCTTTCCAGCCTTTTCAAGGAACAAGATGCACCGTCCTCAATGTCCGATACCCTAGCCTCTACGACATCCAGCCGTCGGTGATGCATCTGAATCTTCGTGCCCATGTCGGCCAATTTCTTGTCCAAATCGTCAAAGCGGCCATCCAGCGCTCTGAAACCTGCCCGCATCACGGTTAACATGGCTGTCACCAGGGAGTGCTTGGGATCCTTCTTCCCCATCGCGAGTGGACTAGAAAGTTATGCAGTAGTAGAAGAGCAAGAGCACCGTAACCCGGAGGGTCAGTAGGCAACAAAATAAGAGGCGAGATTGTGGTTGAGTGCAAGCACTGAGGGGAGAATGCCAGCGATGCCCTTCGGAGACAGCAGTGAAGACACAAAACCAGGCAGCAGCTGGAGACAAGGCAGGCCCTCCCTGCAGAATGCAAAGGTACCGGGCCCACAGCACACGTCGGACAAGGCCTCAGGCTGAACTCAGGCTGTCAGGCACCCAGCACCTCAGGCACGTACACAGCACCATGTAGGGAATGCAGAGAAAGCAAAGACTGTAGGCATGTTGAGAGGAGAATGGAGCGCAGGCATCAGGAGCCTCCCCGCATGAATCAAAGGCGATGGTCAGCACCAGGCACCAGCAGTGTTTTAAGGGCCCAGAGCATGTTCCATCGACAGGATCATTGCGTCAAGAGGTAGAGAGGGCCCAGCAGCGCAACCACGTGCCGAAATGATGGCATCTGGGCGGGCTGCCACACACAAACAGGGGCTGGGGGGGAGACAGCGCACCCAGCGGGAACCAGCGCCGCCACTGCTCCTGGGGGACAAGCCTGGGCCCTCCCACTAGCCCACCACACCTCCCGCCAAGCACAAAAATCGAGGCCCCGGCACGGACACGCCACCAAGGCCTACTGAGCCCCGGGAGCCCCGTGCCATAAACGGGACCCAGAAAATCCTCAACAGGGGGGGCGGGGGTAGAGGGATCTGCAGAGAGGAGCGTGGGGAGGAGTATAGGGCAGCGCCAGAAGCCCGTCGAGGCAGCCACTCACCGCACCTGCCAGGATCAAGACTTCCTCCGGGGCAGTCCGCTTGGCCGCGCTGGCACGGCGTTCAGGTCTCTCAAGCACCAGTCCCGGGCAACCCAGCCGGCCGCTTTCAGCGCCTATGTGGTTTCCGCCATTTCAGGAGTCAGCGGGAGGAGGTCTGCTTAAATTTGGTGACTCCTACATTGGGCAAATGGGAGATGGAAATGCCCAGCCGGCGGAGCTTCAAGCGGCTGCAGCCATCTTGGTCACTGCGATGGCCACGCCCCCCCTTATTGTGCCACCCTTAGGGGCCTTGCACCCTGACACCCACACACTGCCTTTGCAGACTGAGTGTCCTGGTGCAGAACTAAACAAAGGGTCGACATGTCACACATCCCTGTGTGCCATGCCCACACACCCACTGCCCTGGCATACATCAGTCACCCCTCTAGCTGGGTGTCCTATGCCAGTGGTGTGGGCACAGGTGCATGAGCCCTGTGGTGCCCCTACAGTACCCAGGGCCATTCCCGGGCACTGTAAGTGCAGTGAGGCCATTAAGAGTATATGGTGCTGGGAGATTGTCATCACGAACTCCACAGCACCATAGTGACTACACTGAAGACTGACAAGTTTGATATCAAACTTCTCAGCACAATAAACCCACACTGATGCCAGTGTGGGATTTAATGTAAACTGCATTACAGAGGGCAGCTTAGAGATGCCCCCTGAAACCTAACCTACAATCCACGTCTTGTCTGAGAGGCTGCCTGGGCTGCCACACAGCAGACATGTTGCTGGACCCCTGGGTGGAGAGCCCCCTACTCTTCTCGGCCTGCAACAATGCATAACCTGGGCGAGGTGCTAGGCCTCCTCCCCCAGGATGGGCAGGGGGAAGCTTCAAAAGGCATACCGTCTTTGTGAGCTTCTCCAGACCACTTTCTGTACTCAGCAACTTGCCCCCACTGGTTCTGACCCCCACTTTGGTGGGAAGACTGGCAGGAAAGCCTACGTGAGGAAAGGGGGTATGCCAGCCTGTGCTAACTCCACCCTTCAGGTGGGAGAGGCGAGGTGAAGCCCAACTCCGGGCTCCAGCCATCTTGAGGATAGGGAGCTCTGCCCAATTAGAGATAGGCTCCTGCCCCCCTCCAACAGGAGAGGAGCAGGATAGGGGGTGTACTCACCCCAGGACAGGGACCCATTGGTCCCTGCCCTTCCCCTACCTGTAATGCCCCTAAATGTAGTATTTAGGGGCACCCTAAACCTTCCTTCCTCAGATCCCGATTTCAAAACAAGAAAGAAGAGCAAGAAGAAGAAGACATGCCGTGCAGCTGCTTACAAGAGGGCGACACCAACTGACTCGGCCCCAGCCCTACAGGCCTGCTGATTCTTGATCCTGCTCCTGCTAAATCCCTGTGTCTCCTGCGGACAGCAACCTCAAGAACCCCGGAGGACCTGCCTGCCTTGACTCTCTTAGAGACTGGGACTCCCAAGAGAAGTTGCTCTGCTCAAACAGCAACACTCCTGGTGCCAGCCAGGTACCTCGAATCCAGCCCACTCTGCACCCGCCGAGCCCGGCCTGTGCCAGAGTGGACAAAGTCCCTGAGGACGTCCCACCGGCGATTCTGACCTAGAATCCAGTGCCCAAGGACCCTCCTTGACGGCCCAGAAAACGCCTGCAGACTTAGAACCAGGGACCCCTTCAACCGCTACCAGCAGAGGGTAAGATTTCCCACATCCAAAAACACCCCTGCACCGGGCACCCCCGGCCTCCTGTGCCCAACTCCGGGGTGCCTAACGACCCTCCAAGATCACAATTTACCCCTCGAAGTGTTGGTCGCTCCAGAAGATCCTCTGTCTCCGAGCCTGCAGGCTTTGTTCCCTTTTCAAGATCTCCATTGAATAACATTGAGCGCCCGACGGCTCAAAAGCACCCTGTACCCAGAGCCCGAGTGCCCCTGGCATTGCAACCTTGGTCCTATCCTACTTTCCCATTTGCCCTGAGCAAGTGACCAGGAGCCCAGCTCCCACAGCCTTGTGGCCTGCTAGCCAGCAGCCATCAACCGAAGGCCCCCTGCCTTTCATTGGATAACATTGGGCCTAACTACCTCTGCACCCAGTTGCCCCTGTGCCACTGAGGGTGTACCTACTGTACCTACCTGACCCTGGGAGACCCCTGAGTCTATGCCCAGAACCTTAACTCTGCCAGTCGAGTAACTTCAAGTTGGTGGTAATTTGCGATTTCTTTCACAAAAGCACTTTTTTGCATTTGTGAAGGTGCCATGTGGTGCACATACATGCCCTTAGGGCATGTATGTGCGCCAAATGCGCACACATGTGAATTTCAGGGGTGCATCAGGGTGTCCTTATGACACCGTTGCACCCTTGAAATTATTCTCAATTTGCGATTCCCAAATTGCGAATCGCAAATTGAGAATAACTTCACATTCATTCCTATGGGCCACCTGGCCCATAGAAATGAATGGGAAATTATTCCTTAATTGCGATTCGCAATTTGCTAATCGCAATTAAGTAATTTTAAGAAATCGCAAAACAAATGCGAATTTCTACATACATACCAATTTGCAAATCTCAAATAGCGATTTCTAAAAAATCGTTACTTGAGATTCGCAAATCTGGATGTTGATACATCTGCCCCTGAGTGTGTACAACAAATGCTTTACTCTGTCCTCTGATACTGCCTTACTGCTCGAACAAGCTACCACTTTAGAGAGTAAGATTATATCTAACTTTAGCCTCTGCCAAACCTCTGGGGACTGGGGACTCTATACACACTGTACCTTACTTTGGTTCAGTATATATAGAGCCACTTTCTACAGTGCATCATGGGAAATGTAGTATGTGACACAAACATTGTTGTCAGGGACTGAGATGAGTTGTGAACAAAGTACAACCACAGAGATAGTGACTCAAAACATTTCCTTTATTTCTGTTTTTTCAACATAGATCCATCTTTGGGGTTAGAACCAATTGAGGAAGATACTGACTCTGAGCAGGCGCATGGGCAGACGGACAAAGGGCTGTATGATCCCAGTACTTCTTTGACCTTGAGTAGTGCACAAGGGCTTGATACAACAGCAGACAACCAGACGTCGCACTCGGGGCACAAGTGGAAGTGTCCCACATTTGAGCCAGCGATCCCGAAGGCTGCTCCGAAACCATAGGCACACTCCTGCCACCACCATGACAGTTACTCCATTTCCTTCTGCTGGCCTGGAGGAATCCATGCTCAAAATTCATCAGCTGCAACACAAGCAAATGAGAATGATGAACATTAAGTTGAGCAGGGGGTTTGACAGGTTCACAAATCAGATGTCAGAGAATCAGGCACGCATGGAGCGCAAAATGGATGCACTGACTGATGCTAATGTGCAGCTGTGCACAGAGCTTAAGGAGGACAGGGCACATAACGATAGGATGGAGCGCAGCAGGTCACATGACATGCACTCCATGGCGAGGGTAATTGGATATCTGGCGAAGGCAACAAGCCTGCACAGCAATCGCACCCTAGCACTGCAGGTAGAAATGGGCCTCTACAGTGGCGATGTAGCAAGGGGCCTACAACAGATCACAGCTGCTCTTGAAGCTCTGCAAACTAGCCTGGTAGTCACAGGAGGAGGCACAGACACTGCTGAAAGTGAAGTGTCCAGCCACAGCAGGGTTTCCATTGCTGATGCCCCAACCCAAAGGAGAAGCATCCGTTGGCACTCTATGAACCAAAGTGTAAGATCAACATGGGCAGAACAGAGGGGCAAAAGATAATTTAATTTTTATGTTTTTGCTTTACATTTTTATTTGTGGTGAAGTAACTCCCGTGCATTTATAATTTGGGTAGTGTCAGTTACATGAGAAAGACTGGTTGTCCCATATACACAGTCAATATGACCTTAAATTAAAGCCTATTTATAAACACAGTTTGACTCTCTCTTGTGTAATTTCTGTGGCATATTTGTGAATGATAATGACTTACCCTTAAAAGTAATTTCTAGCTATGTGGTCCCTGCGCCTTCTCCCCTCTGCTGCTGCGCTTCCCTCATTTGATTGTTGTGTGGGGTCCAGGCTCTTCATCCCCCGAGTCTGCATCTGACAACTCCAAGGGCAGCCCCCCGCCTACATGCAATGTTGTGGAGTATTGCGCAGCTTGCGACAATTTTGCAGGCTTTCTCAGGGATGTACTCCAATGCGCCACCACTCTTGTGTAGACACTTGAATCTTGATTTTCGTACGCCAAAAGTGCGGTCGCTGACTGACCTCGTGCGCCTCTTTGCCCTGTTGTATCGCCTTTCATGTGCGTTGGAGGGAGACAGGAATGGTGTGAGGATCCATGTACGCAGGGCATATGCGCTGTCACCTGCAAAGAAAAGTTAGATTTTGAGACAACATGCAGACAGACATTTACATGCTAAAACATCTCACTATGGGTGTGGGGGTTCATTACCTAGTAGGTATCATCAATCAAAATCACCTCTTTCTAATTTCTGGTAGATGTCACCGTGCTTGAAGATAAAAGAGTTGTGTGAGCTACCTGGAAATGTGGCTACAATGTCTGTTATTATGTTTTTAGCGTCACAGACAACTTGTACGTTGAGTGAATGTGTGTTTTTCTTATTACGGAATATGTATTCTATGCGTGATGGTGGCCATATGGGCACATGGGTCCCATCTATGCACCCTATGACCTGTGGGAATCTTGAAATTCTATAGAATTGCAATTTCGTATTTCAAAGTTCCTGATCATTCCTTGGCATATAGATGTGTTCATGTATGTGGTGTTGCAGGTCATCCTGGAATTTGCAAATGAAACGCGAAAGCGCACTGTGTGAAACACCTCCAGCCACTGCAATTACGTCTTGATAGCTACCAGTGGCCAATAGGTGGAGGGAGCATAACACCTACACATGTGTTGGGATTACATTGCTGCGCTGAGTTCTGCTTTCCAAATGTGGCTTTAGGGTGTCAATGAGGTCTAGGATGCCTGTGCTACTCAGCTTGTACTGTTTATAGATCTCTTCCTCGGTCTTCTCAAACAATGTCAGCCTCACTCTAAAGATCCTGTCTCTGTCTCCTCTGTAGAGCTGCACATATATGCATCCTTCTCACTATCATATACAGGCCTGCCATTTTGGAAAGGTTTTGGTGCATTCTGGGCCTGTTTTTATAGTTTGTGACTGGTTACCACCTGCTTCAGGTTAGTGGTAAATTGCACGTGCAAATGATCAGTTTTGCGCATAGTCGCAATTTGCGAGTACTCCGTACATTTGATTTTGCGAGTCTGTATTTGCGACTCGCAAATTGGAACACGCTAATAGTGTAAGCTTTTTTTGCATCTCACTATTCACTCGCAACTCAATTTTTCAAATTGCGAATGCATATCGTACATAGTGCAAAGCCATTTTTGCATGCGCAAACCAATTTGCGACCGATTTTGTGCGTGCAAAATGGTCATTCATCTGGCCATAAGTCTTTTGAAGCAAATATAGTAATTTAGGTAAGGTGATAATTTTGAACAATACAGCGTGGCCCATTAATGTGAGGGGAAGCCCCCTCCACCTGTCTAAGTCTGCTAAGTAATAGGACATTTCGTTTAGCACATAACTCCTTATGGGCAGTCATAAAAATTCACAATGTTGTAGGGTCAATACTGGTACTGGGTTCTTTGGGACATTTGACACTGATTTGGCCCAATTGATGTAACCTGAGTGGGCCAATTTCTCCCTCTTTGTATCCTCTGGCGATATGCAGGACCCATGTATGTTTGGGTGTTGTCTGATTACACAGGCCAAAGATGTGAGGGCAAAGTGTGAGGGCAAATAACAACAGGGAGAGAGGGTATCCCTCTCTGGTCCCTCTTTCTATGGGGAATTCCTCTGATGATATCCCATTTGCCCTGATCACAGATATCGGATTCTTTTTTATTTTTGAATTCTTTTTTATTGTTGATACAACAAGGTATTCGGCAGCAAATTCACCAAGATAGCCAAGGAGGTCAATAGGGAATACAATGTACAGATTCATATTACCACCATTAGGCAGGACTCCCCTGACCCAGTCCCGTCAACATGTTCATCAAAGATATCATGTCCCAGGCCTGCAGCACTATTCGGCCTCACAGAGGGAGCCATACACAGACTTCCTCGATAGACATTCCATTTACCCCAGACCCGTTCCCACTTCCTGGGACACTCTCTACTTTCGTAGACAACTTCCTTAGCCACCATGCACCAATTCATGCCTTTTCCCCAGTCTCAAACGGTTGTTGTGGTGGGGGTTCCCCACAAAGGGGCAATGTTGCATTTGGCTATAGTCATCCCCAGGGTTACCCAGGATTGCTCCTTGCGGTTCAGATCGGTAGTTTACCATATTTTTAAGAGACACCACTTAGGCAAGGGCTACATTTTCCACCCAAACACTCAATCTCTCACAGCTGGGCATTCCCATAATATGTGATAGAAGGTACCCTTTCTCCGACATTGCCTATGGCAGTTTGGGTCCAAGCCTCTGCCCGTCTTGACCAGGGTACTGCAGGAGAGATGAGATCTATGAAATATTCCGAGTTGAAGCACTCTCAACCTCGCCGATATGGCCACCTTTTTAGGAGAGGGTAGAGCTTCTAGCCAGTCCTCGTCTGCTCGGTCTCCCAAATCAGTTTGCCATTGCTCTCGAAGATGGAGGAGAAAGGGGCGGCTAGGCTCATGGCGGCCCTGGGCAGGGAGCATAGGTAGGGGGCCCGGGAAGAGGGGGTCCGGGCGGGGCGGAGCTCTGAGGCCGGTGAAGAGGGGGGGTCAGGGTGTTTGGAAGTGGAACAGAGCCAGAGGCTGCCAAATCCCTGCCAGGGGCCGCCACGTAAATATGTATTCATCCCCAGAGGATTATTATATTAAGGATATATATTGGCGTGGTGGCCCCTGGGGTTTGGTGGCCCTGTGCAGGTGCACAGCTTGCACATGCCTAAGGCCGCCCCTGGAGGAGGGAATCCGGGAATTATGAATTCGCTTTTGGTCGGTCAGGGCGATTGCCCTACAGTCCATAAGATCCGTTACCAGTCTGTCTTCTAATGGGGATGCCTCTGGGAGTTCGTCGTGAAATAAGTGCAAGGAGGGCCTCTTATGTGCAGGTATCGGAATGTTTCCTTTGTTGCCAGGTCATCTTCCTGCTGCAAATCGGGGAAGGGGACCACATCCCCCCTCGACCACAGGTCTCCCACTCTTGAGATGCCTGTACAATCCCATATGTGGAAAACTGGGCACTTAGTCAACGTGTTTAGGGCTATCGGATTCTTGTATAACTGAGCGACCCATCCCCTAAAGTGCGGGCTAAAGCCGAATTTGGAGAATGCAAATCTCTCTTGACCCTGCTGTAATAGGAACAGTCCAGCCCGAAATGCCAGACCAGGTTCTACTGCACTCATTGCAAGCATTATTTTCCAGTTGAAGGGCTAATTTTATGTGTTTAATTTTATTTCTTGCATCTTGTAACCGGTCTTTTACAACCGCTTCCCCTCCAGAAACCCATACTAATTTCCGTGAATAGTTCCAGGAATTAACTGTTGAAACGTTTTATCTTTTTATTTGAACTCCGATGCATGCTCCAGATGTCACAAATCTATCCCCAAATGCCCTAAAATTTGTAATGTTTGGCAGACACAGATCACCAATAAATAAGACATTTGGAGATTGCTAGAGTCAGTCATGCTGTACTAATAACTGCCATGTACAAAATGGGGAGGTGCTTTCCTAACAAAAAGATTTTGCATATTTGTTTGTATTTTATGCCATTTCAGAAATGAAACAGAAATTAAACAGAAATAAAGGAATGTAAATATGTTCTTTTTCTTTTTTATAACTGGCAACGTGGGCTGCATTCTTTTCCAACAATACCTAGAGTAATCCGCAGAGATATTCAACTACATTTAGATATTATTCATTATACATGTTTCCATTTTTTTAAAGGAATTACGAAATAATTTAGAAGAGCGACCGCAATCCTATCAAGAAGAAAGTCAGCCCAGTCGTTTATACAGTGAAAGAACTGGAGGCATGATGGCATTAAAGCAAATCATATTGTTTATTTCATCTTGATTCGAATGCATGCTGCAGTGCTGTGGATTATTTGTTTTGATGAAAGCCCGTTCGGCTGCTAACTAAAGTGTGGAGTGTGTGCTTGTACCGCTTGCAGGTGATGAGAATGCATATCTGAACAATTATGAACGACTGGGCAGGGGGTAAAGGCTTTCCAGGACATTCTGATGTGCTGCTATGCACTTGGCTCGGCGCCTTTAGAACCTACAAAGAAAAAGTGACATACGGTCATTTTAGTGCCTCAGTAGGTGTTATTGTCCATATGTGTGAAAAAAAATGGAAAAAAGAACACTATCTTTTCATTTCTAAATTAAAAAAATATATTTCGTTGTGCTTACAAAAAGAGAATGTTCCCGTAATTTGTCTTTAAATTGAAGATAAGTTGGCAGTGCATTTTTTAGACATTTCTACGAGGAAAATGGGAAACACGTATATTCAGGGGCAACGAGCAGGGTCTGTATTCAGTTTATTAGACCTTGCAAGTTGCTGCTGGGCGTGTTTAGTTATTTAGTCACACAATCACTAGTGTCCAACCACTGTTCCTAGTGTGCTTGTTACAAGGCCTCCTCTGTTGTTCAATCAGGAATCCCCAGTGTGGAGAAATGCTTGATTAAATTAAGATTTGAGAAGCTCTTTGATATTTCTATGGTTTTAATCAGATCTCACTGTAACAAAAAGTCGGTTTTAAGTTTAGAGTTTATTTAACACGTTTCTTCTAAACAGCATTCGATGCAGTAAAGGGAACACAAAAAATGTGTGTGCTTTATAGTGCACTAAAGAGGGCTGCCTTAGGACACCAAGCACTATAACAACCAAAACACAATTTATACTGCCAAAAATACATAAACTAAGTGGAGGTTGTATGAACACTCAAGAACGTGACATAGCTGCCTCCTAGAGAGAAAAACCATTGCTTTTGTACGAGTTTCATAGAAGATGGGATGTGAATGTGTTTAATACACGCAGTGATTCTGGACTGCGAGTCCGTGGGAAACATAGCCTAGTGGTATCTTGTTGTGCATCAAAACCATGGAGGAGAAATCATCCATGTGAAAAGACCAGGAAGAGATGTTATTGTCACTTGAATGGTGGGAATGGCATTTTCCTGGCATGCCTGCTTGTTTTTGACTGCAAACGGTCAGCAATCACAGTCACAAGGTGCCTGGGGCCATCTTGGATGGAGCATCACTTGCCCTCACTGGCATAATACATTATCGCTGAGTCACCCCCTCCGATTCTCTGCTTCCTTAGGCAGCAATTCGCTACTTTTAATTCTATGCACCATTTTTAATTTTGGTTTTTAAACGTACTGCAAATTAAGGAGTAAATATAATGCTGGAAAGTGACCCGTTCCAGTCACCCTTTTTAGGTTTCGCTGGGGGGCGGAGCCGTTAGGCTCCTCCTCCAGAGAAATCTGTAGTTTCTAGTATGGGTGACTTGAACACGCCCCTCTGCTTCATTGGCTAGCTCCATAAATGGAGGCTAGCCATTGGAACAGAGAGGCGTCCGTCAATGCCGGACCAGACACGGGGGCGTTCCCGAGATTCTTTGGCTTTTGCCGACGTCACGCGACGCCGGGAACGCCCCCGAGTCTGTTCCGGCATTGCCGGCACCTCCCTTGCTGCTCGGGACGGGTCTCCTTATTTGTTCCTAGCTGCCCCTCTCCCTCGTCCTCTCCCGCCCCCCTCCCGCCGTTCGTGTACTCTCCCGCCTCCCTCGTCCTCTCCCGCCCCCCTCCCGCCGTTCGTGTACTCTCCCGCCCCCCTCGTTCTCTCCCGCCCCCCTCCCGCCGTTCGTGTACTCTCCCGCCCCTCCCGGGTTCAACCACGGCATTAGGAACATCTCCGCCCCCTCCCGTGTTGCTGAGTGTCTTTTTCCTCCGTATACGGGGCCGCGGATGAAACCGTGGAGACTGCCGGCAGGCGGAGGCACCGAGGCCCGAGATGGAGGGCTCGAAAAGTGCCTGGCAGCCATTGGAGTGGAGGAGCACCGCTGCGGGGCGTCGGCCGTTGCTCTGAGACCAGACGTCCTGCGAATCCTGAGACAGCGCTGCTGGGAGGCACGAGAGGCAGGGCAGCTGGGCGTGATAGCTGAGCGGTGTCATGTGGACGAGGAGCGCGGCAATTTCTGTGGCCGGTAAGCGCTGCTGGGAACTTGTAGCTCTTCTGTAATATAACTTATTAAAATGAACTAATCAGTGTTGAGGTCCGTGTTTAATCACCAGGTCAAGTCTTCACATTTAACCCGGGTTAAATCAGCCTTTCATCCTTCACAAGTCTCAACAACCCCGCCTCCCTCGTCCTCTCCCGCCCCCCTCCCGCCGTTCGTGTACTCTCCCGCCTCCCTCGTCCTCTCCCGCCCCCCTCCCGCCGTTCGTGTACTCTCCCGCCCCTCCCGGGTTCAACCACGGCATTAGGAACATCTCCGCCCCTCCCGTGTTGCTGAGTGTCTTTTTCCTCCGTATACGGGGCCGCGGATGAAACCGTGGAGACTGCCGGCAGGCGCTGACCATGTCCCCTGCACCTCTGTCCCGTGCGCCTCCTCCTTCCCTCGTGTCGGGTCACCTTCTCCGTGGGTCTCAGCCGTCCGTCTACAGCCAGGGCCGTGTCATGCAGTCCTTTATGAGGAGCGTTCCATGCCACTAATTTTGTCCGCCGGCCGAGGAAGTCCAGGTGAGTGGTTCCCTTCCCGCCCCCCCGCCCCTCCCGTTGTCCGTTCTTTTCCCGCCCCCCCACCCCTCCCGTTGTCCGTTCCTTTCCCGCCCGCCCCCCCACTCCTCCCGTTGTCCGTTCCTTTCCCGCCCGCCCCCCGCCCCTCCCGTTGTCCGTTCCTTTCCTTTCCCGCCCCCCCACCCCTCCCGTTGTCCGTTCCTTTCCCGCCCCCCCCACCCGTTGTCCTTTGCAACCGGCACGAGTCACTTTTTGTCTTGCACATCCGCTCTTCGCTACCTCGCACCTCGTGTTAGTTTGTAATACCTGCACAAGTGCCACATTGACTATGTACGTTTCTTCCTGTTCTTCAGTGTCTGCCTTCTGTTGCCGTATCCTACCTCCTCCTTGCACTTCCTATTCTCTTGTATCCCTGTCACTCTTCTTCCTATATTGCACCCTTTGCTACCTCCTGTATTCCGCTCACTCACTATATCCACTATTGCCTCCCGTAACTCCACGCCTCCTTTTGCAATGTGTTCACTTGTCATTTTCTCCTCATGCCTCATTATTGTTCCCACTGCCAAGCACACTGATGCCTTCGGGTAAGGTCCTCGGTAGATAAACACCTAAATCACTAAATAAATAATTAGGATCGCCCGGCCACGATCCCACCCGTGCCTCCCCGAGGACCCTTGTCTGTGCCTCCACAGCACCCGACCCCCGCGATGTCCCCCCCCAGCGCCCGGGGCAGTAACTCCCGTTCCATCGGCCCCAGAAGGATGAAAGGCACATGCATGACACCCCCCCATCACGCCCCGTCCCTTCATTCAACCACTGCTCTTGTACACAGTAGCCTCCGAACCGCGTTGGCCGCTCCCCGCTTAAACACCCCTCCCCCCTCGCTCACTGCCCTTCGTTACGTTCTAAGTAGTACCCTGGCAGCCTTGACCCATCCCGCCCGACGTCCCATTTTGAGACCTGAATAGGCATCCTCTCCTAGCTCTGCCTGGCCCCCATCCCCCTTTGGACATCAGCCCCCCCCCCCCTCCCTTCCCACAGTCCCATCCTTCTCCCTGTATATATTGTTGACTCCGTAGATGCGTGGAGCTTTGGCCCTGCTGTGTTGACCCTTGCCTCCATATTTCACTTACAGGGCGGAGGGAGGGGGGAGGAGGCTTCCACAACTCCCTGGCATACCTGGTGAAGCAGCCCCCACCCACACCATACTGACCCAATTCGCCAGCCCGCCCCCTAGGCGGCCCTACCTGCCTCCTTATCTTACCCCCTTCCTTTACTAAGACGGCCCCCTTTTCCTTATCCTAGCACCCCTCCTCCCCCCGCTGTTATTTCCTTGCTGCTCGTGTTGGTGCCCCATCCCCCCCAGTACCTTCCCACTCCCCTTCTTCCTTGTCACTACCCCCTATGCCGTGTCTTACTTGACTGCCTGCGTTGGTGACCCAACTCCCCCTCCCTTTGGTGCCCTTTCTGTCTCCCACCCCTTTTCAGCTTTTGCACCCTGCCATCCCCCAGAGCCCAAACCCAAGTAGAATTTCTTCTAGACAGCGCCTGCTCACGTTCTTGCATCCAAGCTCATTATTGTCCTAGTCTCAGCAACGTGAACCTTATCTTATCTCTTGCACTCTGCTGGGCGCCCTTCATGGCCAACAAGTTCAGTAATCCACAATCCATGCTTAATTCCCGCATTATGCCTTTAGTCCTTATTCACCCTCTAGTGCCATCCACACGACATGCTGTGATCTGCCTGTAATATCTCTTCTTAATTCCGTCCATTTTGCATAGATGCATGTCCTGCACCCAATCACCCTTGTCCCCTCCCGAGCCCTCCCTCCCTCCAAACAGCGCCCCCAACACTCACACCCCGCAGACAAATGCGTAGCTCGCCACTCCTTTCCCGCAAACCCGCCCACTCCCCGTCCTGCGTGCCCACTTGAATACCAACTGAACCACCACACTCATACTCCTTGTCCACCTTTCTGCCCCGGCCTCATTGCCCCTGTCTGCGCAGTGCGCCCCTCGTTGACTTCTCGTTTTTTTTTTCATCACACGTAGGTTAACCTGCTACATGCGGTGTTCTGCCCGCATCAGTCAGTACGCCCAATTGTTTCGTTCTTGAATTGTTAATGCTACAGACTGTCTTCTGAAAATGCGTTGATAATTTTACTGCTTGTGTTGTGTGTGGCGTGTAGGGCTGACCCATGTGCCCAGGTGATGGTGCGACCTTGTTTACTGGCAACAAGAGTGCTTTTGTATACCGTCTATGGAAACAGTCGTATTTTAGTTTGTTGTGGTGCTTAGGTACCTCCCTAGTGGCTGTCGGGGTACCCCTCCTCCCCCCGGATTGGATTGCATGCATGTTCTTGTGGATGGCCAGGACCTAGTGTTTTGAAAGCAAAGGCAAGCCTCTGGGTGCATATGATTCTTTCCCTGTATCATGATGACCTCCAACAAATCCAAGAAAATGCTGCTTAACATCTCCCATATCAGGTTTTGTCCAACTATGTTGGTGTGGGAAATGGAAAGTACACCAGCCCCTGCAGCTAAGGACTCGATGTCTTCATTCCTGTGCATTAGGCAAACAGGGGATGTGTGCTGTTTCACTGTAGGCCTTGAGTACGAACTCCTGGCAGTCTGGAATACTGAAGAGTGCATGTGGAATACTGGACACCTTGTTGCGGTCAAACGACTCAATGCACTCCCTCTAGATGGGATGACAATAGTCAGCAAGTTTCTCCATCCAGCTTCTGCCATTGCATTTACTACCCAGGAAATCTTGGCTGCTTCAGCTGCTGTGCGTGAAAGGTCATCCAGCCTCAAAGGGATTCGCAGACCGCAGAGACTCTCAAAAGTGTTGTATTTGTCCCAGGGCCTTGTACGGAGAGATGCCACTCTTTCTGAATGTTGTGCTGCCTTGTCTTTGCCATTAGCATTCTGCCAGAATCCTAACGCAGCCCTCTCTTTCTGACTTGTTGCATCCTCAATCCTGCTTTTCTCTACTACCACCACGGTATGCCATCTCTCACTGGGCTGTGTCAGAATCTCCAGCAACCCTCTGTGTAGGCTGTTCTATCTAGGTATTACCAGTATCTGGGTCTCTCCTTCCAAGACACCATCTCTTTCGAAGTGGTCCCACCAGTATACCACCAGGCCTGGGTACTCCAGCAGGAATACACTGTATGGTGAGCATGAGTACACTGGACCTGTTGTGACTGCTACAAGGTATTTCATCAGCATAGTAAAGAAAATGGTGTTTGTTTATAACTGGTAGTTAATAGTGCTTCTGTTGTTCTAAGCAGATAGTTTGGGATGTATTGTATATTGGGCTGTTAGTATTGCTCCCAGCTCTCACATGCAAGTGCCCACCTCAGTCCATGTTCTTTCTTATTAATCAACCCAAGTTCTGAGCCTGAAGTTGAGGAACACTCCCTACACTCATCCAGCACCTGGGTGGGGAAACCCTGTACCAACTTCTTTAGAGGTACTTGTGTGTTTTCAGTTTATACCTACCTGCTGACTCTGGTCATTATCTACCTTCCTTGGTTAGTCACTGCCCTGAGGTCTGTGGGCAGGACTGACAGTCGATGCATCTTCTTTCCCACCGGTATTCAAAGCCTTGCTACATAGCTACATAGCTAGGCGACCAGTGCTTAATTTGTAAAATAAGTGCCAGGGCCCTCGTCAGTATAAGTTCTATTGGTGCAGAACGCAGGGACAGTTCCTCTGTTGTAGCAGAGGAGTGTTGCCACACTTAAATTATCCCCAAACTCCCAGAGATGAAAAATAACATGGTAATTCATTATCATTTTATTGATCATCCCCGTCCTGAACAGAGCATCAGGACGGGACAGGGCCTGTTCACATCATTTGCTCAAACAAAAGTAAGGCCCACCTGCACCCTAAGCCAATGAAGACTTTTACACTGAAGGGCATCCTGAGGTTCTTTACTCCTCCCTTCGGTACATAGGTGATGATGATGTTTTTACAGTCATTAACCAGTGACTGGCTGATGGTAACTTTAATTGCGACATGGAATATTTTATTTTTAGTATTTTACTTTTAGTTCCCTGCCCCCTCGCTGTGCTTGCTTCCCTGCCCCCTCGCTGTACTTGCTCTCCTGAGTGTGTGTGTGGCTCTGGGTGGGTGTGTGTGGCTCTGGGTGGGTGTTTGTGGCTCTGGGTGTGTGTGTGTGTGGCTCTGGGTGTGTGTGTGTGTGGCTCTGGGTGTGTGTGTGTGTGGCTCTGGGTGTGTGTGTGTGGCTCTGGGTGTGTGTGTGTATGGCTCTGGGTGTGTGTGTGGCTCTGGGTATGTGTGGCTCTGGGTGTGGCTCTGGGTGTGTGTGTGGCTCTGTGTGTGTGTGTGTGTGGCTCTGTGTGTGTGTGTGTGTGTGGCTCTGGGTCTGTGTGTGTGTGTGTGTGGCTGGCTCTGGGTGTGTGTGGCTGGCTCTGGGTGTGTGTGTGTGTGGCTCTGGGTGTGTGTGTGTGGTAGTAATTGCTGTCTGCTGTCGTCCGTAGGGTACAATAGGTTTCGGATTTGCAAGAGATTAAGCTAATGGCAATGTAAATGACAATGCCATTTATTTATCTGTTTTCAAAACCAACACATAAATACAAATTTTGTCATTTACAATGCCAATAGCTCTAACTTTTCCAAAGGCGAAACCATTGCATTGTAAATGCTTGTTAATTAATTACTCCCTGTGCTCAGACCTGGCAGGACCCACCCCACTTAAAGCTCTGTCTGCTGCTTAGTGGACACTACTTCCAAAGCGTCCTTTATTCTTTTGTTCGTCCTACTTAAACAACGTAGACCATCTCAGCTTCTCGCCAATGAGTTGTGGTAGCCAGTTGATGAAAATGAGTTATATAAGTTGACAGGTCCCCTCCAACCTCCCCCTACATTTATTATCTCTAAACTTGTGGGCTGAGCATCAAAGAAGTCACACTAATTTTAAGGCAACCTTTTAATCTCTCTCGCTAGGAAAGACAGTTCAAAGTAGCTTTTGAGAAGGGCATCTGGAAACTCCAAAGGGCAGATTTACAAGCCCCTTGCTTTACTTTTGCGTCACTTTTCCTATGTTAAAAGTGACAAAAAAGTGGCGCAAGGGGCTTGTAAATCTGCCCTCAAATGTTTAGAAAACAGTTGCTTTTGCTTTGGGAGAGGAAGAGTTGGGCAAAATGCAACGCAACACTTTTAGATAAAGGAATTTTTTAAACAAATAGTATGGAAGTAATAAGTATCGGGCTGAGAGCCCTGCTTTCTGCATCCGGGGTCAATTGGAACTGGAAAATCTGAGTCCTTAATTACTATATTTCACAGGTAAGATTGACATGGGAAGAAACATAAGCTTCTTTCAGGTGCAGTATAATTAAGTAAATGCAATTACCTCAGAGTTGTCTAGAGCCTGTGTTAGACCTGGCATCATTGGCGTGGGTTTCCCCTGTATTTTTGCCTTTTGGCTTCTGTTATTTGCTGTGTGTTGGACTTCGTTTTGCTTGTCTAGATGCTTTGGGCACTTTCCTACTGCTGTTCAGTGCCAAGGTACAAGGGCTCCCTTTGTCAATTGTTTTTATGGATTGGTGATTCCATGATTGGCATATTTGATTTACTAGTCAGTCCCTAGTACAGTGCACTGTTTGTGCCCAAGGCCTGTAAATCAAATGCTGGTAGTGGGCCTGCAGCACTAATTGTGCCACCCACATAAGCAGCCTGTAAATCTAACTCAGGCCTGCCATTGCAGAGCCTGGGTGCAGTCTGGTACTGCCATGTCGACTTGGCAAGTGCACTTACTTGCCAGGCCCTAACCTTCCATTTTCTTATATGTGAGTCACCCCTAAGGTAGGCCCAAGGTACTCCTATGGGCAGGGTGCAGTGCAAAGTGCACGTGAAAGGTAGGACATGCCCTGATGTGTGTGGCATGTCCTGGTAGTGATACTACCAATTTCGTTTTTCACTACTGCAAGGCTACCTGTTCCCCCAGGATGGAAAGGGGAGTTTGCTTATAACATCTTATAAACCTACTAACTCTGGCAACAAGGTAGGAAAATAAAGTTCAGTATGCCTTAACACAGAATGTTAACATGCTTTTTTAGTGAGGGTGGTTTTTACATTCTGTATTTAAAAATACCACTTTTAGAAAGTAGGTATTTTCTTGCTTAGCCATCCAGTGTGCCTCTGCTAGGATGTGTATTGTCTCTAGGGCTTTTGAGTGACATGGCCTGGGGAGGTGCAGTGGCTCCAGAGAGTCTGAATGAGTCAGGGCTGGGCTGAATATACCTGGGCTGCATTTAGAGTAGGGGAGGAGATTTCTTTTCACCTGAATGGGCCTGGCCTGCCTTCCACAATGCTGTCTCCACCTCCTGCCAGGAAGCTGCACCAGAGAGGACAGAACTGGTTTTGACTGAGCATAGGGCTTCTCTGCCACCAGAGAACAAAGGATTTTGCTGTATAAATATTGGGGCCCAGACCCCAGAACTTTCCATCACTTTTGGATTCTAAGAGGAACCTCGGCCACGGAGAAGAGCTAGAGAAACTGGAGGAGGCGTACTGCCC
This sequence comes from Lissotriton vulgaris, assembly GCF_964263255.1. Taxonomy (NCBI): domain Eukaryota; kingdom Metazoa; phylum Chordata; class Amphibia; order Caudata; family Salamandridae; genus Lissotriton; species Lissotriton vulgaris. The sequence goes on from NC_141699.1 coordinate 194,189,940, forward strand.
CTTAGCTGTGTGTTGTCTGAGGTTGGCCTGCAGTGGCTATTTCTGCCAAGGAGAGGTACTGTGTGTGCATCCTGCTTGAGAACGTATCTCCAAGGGCTTGAAGTGCAGCAAAGACCTCACCATCCTTCTGGGCACTGTCTCGGACACCACTGGTTTCAGTCGCTGCAGAAGAAAAGGGCAACCGACTCTGTCACTGAGTCCATTGCAGGATTCGGTGTCCTGAAGGCACCACAGAGGGCATCGCCTAGCTTCGCAATGCAACCCTGGTCTCACCGACTCCGTCAACGAGCCGCTGCTTCTACCGCATCCTGTGGGCACCGCACTCTGCACCCCTTCGCAACACGCTGCACAGACGTCACTAACTCCGTTGTTGCCTGACTAAAACATCAGCCGGCTCTGCCGCCGCACTGCGACCTGCCAGCACTGCATCAAGCACTGTCTCACCCAGCAAAGCAAGCCTTGGTCTCACCCACTCCGTCAACGACCGGCTGCCTGCACCAAGCCATGAGGACACCGCAGGCTGCAATGTTTCCATCTCACATCGCAACCGCGACAGTTGCAACGACCGACTTGCATCAGCACGTTGCCCGCAACAAGAAAGGTACTGTCTCTTAGACTGTCAACGCTTTAGTGAACCTGTACCGACTTGGTTGGCTGGAATTGTAAGACTCTGTCGTGTTCAGTGTTGATTCCAAAAGGAGCTACCAAGTCAGAGGAACTGTGTTTTCACGTTATTCCTGCAATTTAAAGATTATTTTGCACAGTAACTTTTTTTAATAGTATAGAGTGTTGGGTTTTTGTCGTTTCTTGTCTTGTTGGTTTAGATAACGTTTTACTTATTTTTCTAAACTGGTGTGGTGTCCATTTGTAGTTTTTTACTGTGTTACTGAAAGCATGCACAAATGCTTTACACACTGCCTCTGAGATAAACCTGTCTGCTCGTCACAAGCTACCAAGCAGGTGAGCATGGGTTATTTTAGAAGTGGATCCCCCTTACCCTCACTAGGAAGAAGGGTCCCTACTTGGACAAAGGTACCTACCTCTGCCAACTTGAGACCCCCATTTCTAACAACCTGCCTATGTGGAAAAATGCCCCATAGCCCCACAAACATGTAGAAAACTACGGGGCATATTATCAAGGGGGTTTATCTCCGCTTTTTTGGCTTTAAAAGCCAAGAAAGCGGAGATAAAATTATCTCCCTATTACCAAGCTGTCGCTAACACCAGTTAGCGACAGCTAGTAGGAGATAGCGACCATCTTGGGCCCCACTTTGCATGTCAGTGATATTTATTACTAATGAGATGCAAAGTGGGCGTGCCAAGATGTTAGAGACTGAAAACAGTCGCTAACATCGCTATCTCCTATTACCAACTTTTGGAGATATTCGCGCTAAGCGGGAATATCTCCAAAAGCTAACACCTGCCCTGAGCAGTTCTTAGCCATGTTATCCAATGGGAGGTGGATAACATGGCTAAGAGCATTTGCTCGATAATGCATGAATATCGCTGACTTTTCAGCGATATTCATGCATTTCGGCCGTTTTTTATCGCATTTGCGATAAACCTTTTAATAGCAAGGTTTATCTGCGATAAAAATCGCCGATGTGCGGCGATAATTTTTGTCTCTAAACAAGTTAGAGACAAAAATTATCACTAGTTGTTGGTAATATGCCTCTACAGGTTTCCACTGAAGGAGATCCCACCGACAAAACCAGAGAAGAGCATGCAGAACTACAAAGGCAATGGGAGGGGAGGACAATGTCAAAGACCAGAACTGCACTGCAGCTAAAGGAAAGATAGTAGGTGACTCCATTCACTACATAAATGTATGGATACCATTAGCAAGATATTAGTATAGTAAGAACGGAACAAGCTGCCTGCTAAAATCCAGTGTGTATTAAAGGAAGTCCAGAGTCAAGCTTTTTATGAGCAGAGAAGGTAATCCATAAAATAAAGCTAAATTTCAAAGTTCTGAGTAATCTGAGAAGGGAAAACCCAGAAGCAGATCTAATAAAACCCAGAGGTCAATATCCACAGGGCAATCTGTTTCTGGGCATGATGCACAAGAAATAATCCCACAAGATCAGCAGAGAATACTCAGATTGCATTCTCTGTAGGGCGATCCATTACAAGGCATGGCAGGAGAAGCAGTGGTATGAACGTTTTGCTCTGAGAAAGGCCAGCCCTAGATATAGGAACGGCATTTAGCTTACCAGGTTTTACAGCAGAAGTAGTAATCCAAGGATTAGAAACAGGCAGAAGGTGAGGTCAGGATCAAGAAACGCAGAACAGTAACTATCACCTTTAGAAGCACAAGCTTAGTGGAGCAATAAAATAGCATTGAAATCAGTTAGGCATAGATTTATATGTAGGCTGCTGCCCTCATTTTGTTTAGAATCAGGGAACATTTATGAATGAAGCAAAACATAGCTCCTGAAACTGAAGGTACAAATGAGTGTATATTTGAAGGGTAGTAACACCAGTCCTGTTGTGGATCTGATCATCTGAGGCAAGTCTCATGAGCCCACCAACAGTTGAGAGACCAGAAGAAATGGAAACATTGCCTGATGAAGGGGGGAGATCTGTAGTTTGTGGGAGCAGTGATGTATGATTCTTCAGAGGACATGCCCAGCCTGCAATGGAGTGTCCCACCCATTCACAAGCAGTGCATAATTTGTGCCGGTGCTTACCGATACTTGGCACCAGCACCTAATTGCCAGCACCGGCTCTTGTGACAGTTCATCAAGATGGTGGTGCTATCTTTTTAATTTTGAGATGAGCACAACAACTGAGTTTATTAAGTCAGTATACTACGGAAACGAATAATACCAGCCTATCATGCCATTATTATAGCTTTGTGTGGCCTGAAATAGTCTGAATTGTCACACTTGTAGGAGTGCGATGGTTCGCTTGTATGTTAGTGCTGCCGTTGGAAGGGTGTGGGTGGTGCAGGCTGCAGTGGCTTTCCTGGGAGGACCCTAGCACTTAATTATTTACAAATTAAGCACTGCCCGCAAGAATGTTGAGATGCAACCTTTGCATTCTTACTTCCCTTTGACCCGATCCCTAATAGACCTGTTATCACTTAGAGTATTACAAAAGGGAGTCCCAACATCGTTTTTCCTTTTCGACTACAGCTACACCTCACTAGTGAGGTCCAAGAATGTTGAAACGCACCTAGGATTGCTTGTGCTCCTCCTATTTAGAGGTAACATGGCCTCACAGCTCCAAGCTCGGGTGGACTTACAATTTTGGAAAGGACAAAGACTAATTTTCTTAGCGCTAGTGCACAGCACGGGCGAGCTACAGAGTGATGGAATGGAGTGCGTCCTCAGGGGTTACAAATGGTTTAGATTGATTGAAACATTTCCATCCATCAATGTTAGTTGGCTTAGTGACTATTTAGAATGAAGTTAGACTTTAAAGACTGTTAATAATGTCACTGCTTTCTAATGTACTGACCTCCAGAAAGAGTACATGCTCATCTATTGGCTGATACAGGATGTAAGGGGGTTGAGATGTGATGTATAGGTAAAGGTGAAACCGCCACACCTGCCAGGCATGTTTCCACTGGGCTTCGACGTACAGACCTGATAATTCTTTACCACACACACATGGCGGAACATATGGCCAGATGCTGCTCATTTTAATGCTTGAGTTACTCCAATGCCTTTGCTGACATCTAAATAGGCAGTGGTGTTGAATGTGGTGGTCTACAGGTGAGTGATTTGTATGGTGGGGTTGCAAATTACCTCCTCACTGGTGCCAGTTAGGCAAGTGAACTGACTCAGGCCTAATATGTAATGTGGCTGAACAGCAGGAGGTGCTTTATACCCTTTGCACAAGTAAATTCCTAACCAGCCCTTTACGCAAGGCTAGTTAGATCACTTTACAATCTGGCAATCCCTAACTTTACACAAGGGCTCGTTAGAGATTGCCAGTGGGAATCACCCTCTATTGTCAACTGTGTGCTGAAATCCCTTCCCAGAACAGAGCCCATAATGTTATTATATAAGTCTTTATTTGGCTTTGCAGCCATAAAAAGCACATAAAACCATCACAGGATACATAAAATCATTTTGATACTGATACAATAAAATATGTTACAAACTAGTAAATTAATTCAATTACAACTCAATGTGCAAATCGAGGGAAATATTCCATAATCATAGATAATGTCTTGCTACACCCCTAATGCCCAATAGTGAATCCCCATTACAGGAAGGCCAATCCCATGCAGCAAATAATAAGGGAGAAAGTTAAAAAAAGATTATAATTATATATCCCCAGAGGCCCTTATTCACAAGAAATACCAATACATTCTTATAAGCAATATAAGCTTGTAGAAGGTAAAGGGTCAAATACTGACATGCTGCAAGAATGTCACTCTACTCTGCAATCCTTTTTAGGTCTCGCCTACACAGCGCGCATGCGCTGCATAGGAAAAAAGACCTTTTGCAATTGATTCACTTTTCGCCCTAAAAACGTGCACGCGTTCCATTGCCTTCAATGGCACCGCGTGCACGTTTGCCGATTCCGTTGCGGGAGTGAGCTTTCTCAGCATCTGTTTGCTTGCTCCCACAAGGGAATCGCTCTCTCGCACTCCCTCCACCCCTCCCACTTGTTAGCCCAGTAGTTTCACTTTCGCGGCCGCTGGGCCGCATATGCATCTTTTCCCTCTGAACGTTCCAAATGGCGTTACAAGCTTTTCAAAATCAGCCTGAGCAGTTATCAAGGAAACAGATGGTCTCTTATTAGCAATGCTTGCAAGGGACGCACAAAACCCCAGAAAGAGATGCAAACAGCTCCGTAGGAGCACAGGTCCTTGTCAGAACTGGAAGAATATATCCCCTGTGGCAGGATGGCATGCCGCGTATTACTGCTCCAGAGGAGGTGATAACGTGCCCTGAAAATTAGACTTACAGGCTTGGTGTATTGTATTAACAAACACGTGCTGTGCCAAAGACCGAATTCACCTCCTAGCCAGCACATGGCACCTTTTGTTCCTAAACAAACACCTAAATTGGATTTTAGCACTAAATGCAAGGTGCCAACGAGGGCATTGTCGAGGAATAATTTAATCTCCAATTGCTGGTCAATAACTTATAATGATATGCTAATTTCTACCTTTTGGAAGGTTGTGGCAGTAGACACAGTACCAGACATTAGTTCAAGAATTGTCACCCCCCAAAAAATTGCTTCGTTGACATTGTGAAGATTAACAAATGCTCTACATAATTGTTTTCCCAGCAATTCGGAGGGGCGCTTCACTTCTGTGGTGACTTAAACAGGTTACACACAGCTGCCAGGTAATGTAATGAAGTATTGATGCATTCAAGTTTCTGTCATCTATATTTCATTAGATGTTTCGGCAGTAGTTCAGAACTGGCAAGCTCAATACCTCTAAGGTTTTCTATAGAAAGTTCACAATGCACAGCTAAATCATTTCGGCCACACAACTCTAAGTTGCACAATTACATATAAATCATTCTCTCCCTTTCACTAATAAACTGTATTTTTTAAATCAAATATGGAGGACAAATAAAATAATCCCACCAGAACCGATTTGAATGGACAACGAGAGAGAGACCATTTTGCACGCTGTTTTCTCAATGGAAATAAAAGTAGAATTTATATTTTAGGAGAGTACTGTTAGTCAATACAATTTCACGTGGTAGACACGTATTATAGCATATGATTGCACCCGATTCATAAATCACCTTCTAACTTTCCGGCGTATAATACCTGTGATGACCTGGATTGTTTTACCACTGTATTCAGCACCATTTCGCAATTCTGTTTCTACTTTGTTTCTATTGCGGTTTTTGCCCTCGCCATTTCCTGCCCTCTGCTCTCCCCCCCAGCCCCTTCAATCTCCCAAGGATACTTATGGCCACAGCCTCAAGCTTACCTTGAACCGCTGTTCGATTCCAGGTCTCCTCTGTAATAGTTGTTTGCCATTACTGAGCCCCATTTGTAAGCAGACAGTTGTCCTGTGCATTTTTTTCTCTGCATGGCATTCAGAATAAGCTCTTCAATCCCTGATGACACAGTACCCAGGATAATGTGCTGCTTGGCTAAACACTTATAAAGTCCCAAAGGCGAGACCTATTGGCTATGCCAATGCTTGTATGTCTGAGGGTCCACACTTCAACAAAAACCTCACAGTGTGACAAGGGGGCGGGACCTTGGAAGGGGCAGGACCGTGTGCCAAGAAGTACCTAAGAGGCACTTTTGCCCCCAACCCAGACCCAAGCTCCCTCCTCTAAAAAAACAAAATAAAAGAGTGCTGAGACTTTTGCCGATGTCCTGAGGTGTTTTTATACCCATGAATGGGCGTCAGCAGTTGAAAGCCTCCGAAAACGAGCTAGAAACCCCGGTTTACAGAGGTTTTCAGCTTGTTTCTCTGCTATCGCGTGATATTGTCTCCTCACCTGGTGACTGTGTGATGGGAGCCGATATCATGTGTCACACGGTTGCACCGCATGAGTTAGCAGGTCTGAGAAGCGCGAAACCACGAAAACAATAGGTTGTCGAACATTGCTTCTCCAGATCCTAATTGCTACTCTATAGTCCCTTATTCCCAGGACACAACACAACAGGGGAATCCATTACATCCTGTACCCAAGATATATAGGACAACAAATGACAGCATGTTCACTCGTTCCAATAATCTTAGTGCAGAAAACCTGGGAACACGCTGTCATTTTTCCGTAACAGAGCAAAGTGGCAGGATTTCCAACCGAAATTTCATATGAGGCATCTTGGCTAGGGGATGTTCTATTTCGTCCAAGAACCCTTCTGTGGTACATTCATGTTTGAACTCTAGAAAGGAGGCTGTAAGGATACCTAGCCTAGATTGTCCCAGAAAGGATTCATGTATGTGCTACCCGAGCCTACAATGTCTCCCAGAATGTTTCCACAATTTTCCCCAGGCAGTCCATGCTATGTCATGGCACAGAGATATGTGTAGTACTGTGTTGCCATCTGTATTGCATTCAACCCTGTTGGAGTTGGGTACCTTCACGTCCTGTTTCTTCCATCTTATCACAAAACATTCCCAAAGCAAGGCTTCTTCAGCCTTATAAAAGTGTTAATGCATTAATTTGAAACATCTTTTTGCTATTTCTTCTGGGACCGCAGCATTGAAACAGAGATGATCAGAGTTTGTTCACAGTTTCCTGCTGCCGGTTTGTCTTGCAGCTCAGCATATGATTGGCCAGCAGTAACATTATCCTGCCAAGACAGTGATTTTTTTGCACTGAATGGAGACACATTATTATCAAACCGCCCCTGCTCCTGGATGTAGCAGTAGCAAATTTTGAGTCCAAGAACGTATTCTTTTTCAAATTACTCTATAGAAGGATATGGGGAAACAGCCTCTACTCCTCATACAACCCTGCTTCTACTTTACAGGAGAGAGCCACAAAGACATCACTCATCAACACCAGGTTCCAGAGTGATCTCTGCTGAACAGGTTACATGCCTTTGGGTGTGCAATGTAGTTGGACAACAAGCAGTGCTTAATTTGTTAAAAAAAATAAGTGTTAGGGCCCTCGACAGTAGGGAACTGCAGCTTGAGACACCTATTGCTCTTGCCAGCACTGCCAATGACAGCACCAACAAAACTGCTAACCATCACACTGCTACAAGTGTGACAGTTTAGACTATTCCATGCCCCCAATGCTACAAGAATGGCTAGGCGGGAGGTATTAGTCATTTTAACGTTATATTCAACGAATAAAGAACTGATCTTGTCCTGATCTCTAAATGAGATATGCAGTGCCCCTCTGCAGCAGACGGTCAAAGTCCTGGTGCTGACAATTAACTGGCAGTGCCGAGCACCGGAAACAACTGCCTCAAATTAAGCACTGACAACAGGGGTTATAACAGGGGCAATTGACGGGGTGTGAGGTTCAGCTTTACTGCCCAGCGGTGCTACTGGGATGGTGGCAAGACTTGAAAGGCCTTGGGACCACCTACTGCTACTGTTACTTCCAAGGGTGCACCAGACGAGTGCTTAAGCGCTCTCCTAGGTGACCAGCCCAGGCTCCCTTGCCCTGAGAAGCCCACTCCTTCACAAAATGCAGTGGTTAATTTGTAAAACAATAGTGCCAGGGCCCTCCTCAAGAGGACAAAGCAACTTGCACCATCCATTGCCCATACCAGCCCGGCCACTTACAGTACCAACACAACTACTAACCCCCACACTCCTACAAGATTGACACTTCATACTATTCAAGGCCCCCAACGCTGTAAGAATGGCTTAAGTGTTACTGATTAGTGATCGTTAACAGCTGTTGTTGTGCTCAACCCATATTTTGCACACAGCACCACAATGTGGCAGGCTGTCACAAACACTGGTGTTAAGAATTTGGGGCCAGATGTAGGTTGCCAAATACCGGTCGGTACTGGCCGATTTCGGCCGTTACCGACCGGTATTTGGGATTTGACATGTAGGTGGCCTTATATTTACAGAATCTGTATATTTACCGATTCGGTAAATTTACCGATTCTGTAAAATACCGAATCGGTAAATTTACCGAATCGGTAAATCCAGATGTAGGTGGCACTTCAAACAGTGCCACAGGCCATTACCGATTCGTTATTTACCATGTAATACTATTGCATGGTAAATAACGAATTCCTGTGTACATGCACATCTGTGCATGTACACCTGTGCCATGTGACACACATACATGCCCTTAGGCATGTATGTGTGTCACTTGGCACACAAGCAAAAATCAGGGGTGCAACAGGGTGTCAAAGTGACACCCTGTTCCCCTTGACAATTCGGTATTTTTACCGAATCAGTATTTACCGATTCGGTAATTGACATTGATTCCTATGGGCCTCAAGGCCCATAGGAATCAATGGCAATTACCGAATCGATAAATACCGATTCGGTAATTACCGAATCCTACCGATTCGGTAAAAAATACAGAATTTTTAGCTACATCTCATTTACCGAATCTAGAATACTGAATCGGTAAAATTCAGTATTTTAGAGTCAGTAAATGAGGATTACCTACATCGGGCCCTAAGTGCTGGTGTTGAGCACCAGAAACTACTGGCTCAAATTAAGCACTGCAACAATGGCTTATAGTGCCTCTTAAAAAATCCCGGTGCTCGCACTTGGCTGGCACTTACAGGAAATGAACTCCACTTTAATAAAACAATGTATATTCAGAGCTTCATGTTGTGTGTGCCCCACTTCCATAAATCTTCGAGTATTCTTATCTTCACATCCTTGTAATAAGACACATTTTTGGGATTCCATATTGAACATCCACCATACTTTATTAAAGCATTCTGCATTCTGAGTTTCACATTGTGCATATCACTTTTTTAATAAAACATCCATTCATGCACACTGCTGTTCATCCACACGCTCACTCGGAAATTATCCATGGACATAAGCACTCACTCATACCTTCATTTATGCATTCACTAATACATTCAAGCATTGACTACTTCTCACCTTTATCCACTCATGCAACCGCACCCATACTGCAATCAACGAAGAAGCAGTTTCAATTACAAAATAGCCAGACCTATTGTCATTGACACTGGTTGCTTTTAGTTTTCTACTGTGCAACTTTTTTCAGTTCAAAGGTTGTAGTTTTATTTCTGCAAAACTGGCTTTTTGAGTTCTCTGAACTGAAAGAGTGATACGCAGCCACTGGACGCAACTCGTTTCAGCCATATTTTTTTCTGTTTTTGTGTTTGTGGCTGTCTGGGCAGGGCTCGCAGTGTGCAGTTTGTCACCAAGGACAGCTGCAGGTGCGGTTGTGATTTGCATTGCTTGTGGTACAGCTGGACAGACCTGTCTGCTCAGCGAGCGCACGGTCATCTGAAATGTTTCATTACATCTGCAGAAAATTATATGTAACAGGAAACAGCAAATCAGTGTTTTCTTTGAAATTCAATGTTTTCCCAGTGCCACAAATGGGTTTCCAGAAATGCTCACCATATGGAAGTGATTAAGAAAATGCTGCAGTCAGTTACTACTGTCAACTGGGCAGTCTGTGAAAGAAAACTAGATGCACACAAATCGCTGGCATCGAAGAAAGTTTATTTTGTGGCCGAATAGATCACAATCTTTCCTGTGTTTAAATGTGAAAATCTTAGGCAATTGTGGACTTTTCTCTGGTACGTTTCAAAAGTTGTGTATAGAAGAATCCAGTGCTAGCTCTGTGTCAAGTTTTGTCACTAACCCCTTTTCAACTAGAAAGCTCTCCCAAGTACTGGTGTAATGAAGTCTTAAGTGTGTAGGGAATATTCATTGGAGCATGGTCAAAGCAGAGCATATGGTTCTACTGGGAGGCACTGAACGCTGCAATTTGAGGGGTGCTCTTTTTGCTGGTGAAGAGGTCTCTGGGGATGAGGTAGCTACTATATGGTGCCCTTACTTTCTTCTCATCAATTGACAGAGAGACAAAATAAAAATCAGTTGCAGAGAATTAGGAAATTGCAGAAATGACCCATTTTCCTAAGATAATAAATCCTTTTCCCTTTTAGAGGGAATTGGCCATTGACCAGCGAGAGGCAGGGATATGAACAGAGAGCCCTTTACATTAAAGGAGGAAGTGAGCTGAACTGTAAACCACATTATTTTGGCATCGGTATGTTACTGTACACGTTTTAAATATTATAAAAAAGCCTTTGGAGCTAATGGTCCAGAAAATGTTATGAATGCAAAAACCCAGTCCTGCTGCTATTATCTTTAGTGTGTGTTGTACTTGTGGTATGAGTTGTTGCACTAATCTGTCTATCTATCATAGGTTAGTCAAAGTAGCTGCAGGGCTGCTGAGATTCTCCAAATGCTGTAACATTTCAGATTTCTTCTGTGTGTCATTGGAATGGCATACAGATGAAGTAAGCAGATTGCGCGATTATTTTGTTAATCATTGGATCGAATGGATGACTACCTATAGTCAGTCAGAGGGTGATCAGGTACTAGTCAAGAGGAGCGATAGGTGTGGAGTGCAATCCATTTGGTATAGGTAGCCCAATTGTCCATTTTGTTCCTTCCTGTCGGTCTTGACAGACCTTTTACATTAGATCTATTTATGCCTCCATTTCAGGAGATGTGGCTCTGCCAGTCCATTAATACAGCATCGGGAATTTCAGTACCGCTGGGTGCAGTCATTCCTGAATATTGTATTATGATACTATTAAACGTTGGATCCCTAAAAATGGGCAATAACCGCAGGAGTCAGGGTTTACAAAACAATTTCTGCCCTTTCTTTCTCAATTTTCGGCTGTTTTCCCTGCACAGAATCTCACTAGGATATCCTTGTCAAGTGTGAATGGGGAAAATATAGCAGGAGTGTGGTGCTGCTGCACAACATGGAATCCCATTCCAAAAGTCATGATTTGCATTGGAAAGTAAATCCCAGCACAACACTTTCCATTGGTTTTGTGTCACTGTTGTCATGAAAATCTAGTGCAAAGTGTTAGTAAATTTCCCCATCGTGTTTTCTGGGACAGTATGGACAAATGTATTAATTGAGCTTGGACTAAGGGCCTGATTATGAGTTTGATGGATGGGATACTCTGTTACCACCGTGATGGATATCCCATCCACCGTATTACAAGTTCCATATGATAAAATGGAACTTGAAATACGGCAGACGGGATATCCGCCACATTTGTGAGGGAGCTTCCTATGGGCTAAACTCGTAATCAGGCCCAGAATTGTCACTATTACACAATGCCGCTGCTATAGTTTGCAATGAACTATGTGAGCCATGATCACATCTTCTAATGTCTCAAAATTATATATGTGTTGAATAATTTTGTTTCTTTGTTATTTTAAATACATTTTGGGTACTCAAATCCATGTCTACTATCAACAACATGATGTTTGATATGTATTGAATTACTTAAATTAGGCCATGTATGAATGGATAAATAAGTATGAATGAATGGCATCAATAACAACTATAGAATGATTTTGCACGTCCTACGTAGGCCACAATTGGAATTGTATATGTACCCTAATTGTGATTAATCTTGTATGTCATGTTTTTGTTATAAAGATCTAACATCTATTAACAAAAATGTATTTTCTATCAGAATTTGATTTATAAATATAAAAATAATAAAAGTTATATTTTTGATATATTTTTTTCTCTGGTCCTATACTGATTTTGCACTATCCTAGGTCCATTTTTTATCTATTTCCTCAATGGTTTTTTTCGCACACAGTAATTTAACCCTGATTTAGGAAATTTATTCAGGGGTACCCCTATTGTGACACACATAGTTTGCAATGAGCCACCTGACCACATCAAGCTACTTTTTCATTTTTAGACACGGTTAATTCCCCCTGCAAAGTCTGTTATTTAATTCGGTATACCCTATTAGATCCCGCTACTCATATGAGACACAAGAGCTCTTAAAAGATTTCACTTCTAGGAAGGTATCCGTGTAAACATGCCTCCTAGAATGGGTACTCCAGAGCTTTAATACCACGAATTTTGTTAACACTAGCCAATTAACACGTTTATAGATATTTACAAATTATTATCTGACTACTTCCCACACTGGAAAAGGTCAAAAGTACAAGTAAATCCATTTCCAGAGTCGGAAGGGAAAGATAACCCTCCGCCCCCTCCCCCCACACATTTAAAGGCAATAGAGAAAAAATGGGTTCCTCCATGGGAACTGATATCAAAAAGGGGGAATAAGGTAGGATGATTTTTAGTGGGGTCCAATAGTACTCGTCCTAGAACGCAGTAAGCAACAATCGGTGTACAAAGTTCCCCAAGGAGAGCTAGAAACTTTAGCTCAGCCAGTACTCTCTCTCATTCAATTAGACAAGGGGTGGTGTGAGGGTCTAGAGTGCATGGTGAAGACCCTTATTCCAGAATGTAAGGATACCTCACACAGGCTACCGGCAGGACCACAACTGTAGTCCCAGCCGATGACCGTCCAGCGTCATCATCGGTATCCTGCTCCTTCGGCAGGCTGGCGGTGCAATGCCCGTCGGGCAGCGGTGGGAGCTGCACTTTGGCGGAGATCTTCTATTCTGGGCCAGCGGGTGTGTGTGTGTGAGGGGCCTAGGGGAGTGCAATCGTGAGCAGGGTGGTGTGGTTTAAAAAAAGTCAGTAGAGTCCTGTTGGTGGATATTTTAATAGTCAGGCTCACTGCTTTGATTAAAAGTTACAGGGGTGCTAAGGGGTGGTGAGCAATGGGACCAACCCTTATTCAACCCTTATAGTGAAGAAAACTGGTCGACATGTTTCACGCCCTAAGGGCGATTCATCAGGACCTATGTGCTCATAGAATTGCTCGGATTCTCTAAGTTAGGAGAACACCAGTATACGACCTGTAAAAGTGTCGTACAGAAATGGTTCCGCGCAGGGGACTTCCTGGGAACTGAAAGAAAAATGAAAAGAAACAACAACAGACACAAATGATGGCACCGTTAATCTGATTTTAGATATATCTTGTTCGTGCCTATGTTCAGAGTGTCAGAACATGCGTGCCCGGTGTGTGACCCTGTCATAGAAGTGACAGCGTAAAGTGCTATTGTGAGAGAGAGAGAATCAAATTGCAATCAATTCAGTGCGTGTAAGCGTCTCGCACTGTGTTATGCTGCCGTTCTGGCTCGCTATAACTTGCATGCCTGAAAAAAATGCCGTTATCTCGGCTATGCAGCATGCATGGTGGGTCAGGTCATCACGTGGCATGATAAGTGTCAATCACACACATCAGGGTAGTCAAGCGGCGTGTGACAACAGTTTTCAAAAGTAGTGGTCTTAATTTATAAGCCATATACAGTGAAGTGCCACACAGATCAAACCAAAAATCGGAGTTTGACACTCTGTTGAAAAGTAACTACAAACGCTGGTGCTTAGTTCTTGTCAACTAGCGTGCATGGGGGGTGCATGTATATCCGACTCCGATCGCGAGGGAGGCGGGGACACCAGAAACAAGTGCCCTTTAGAAAACCGGGTAGCGTGTGCGGGATAGTTCTACACAACGGCGGTGCACTTACCCTTGCTGTTTCCTTAAGGGAGCCTCACGAGCTGTCCAGGTGGGGCCAGCAGCGAGTGAGGGGATCCTAAGGGAAAAGGAGAGCAGCCCGCGGGGTATTTAAATAAAGCCAACCGGGCTGCCGTGATCACAGATGTGAGAAGAGCTGCGTATAATGGCAGCTCGCGAGCGGTATTATGGCCCAACACCTTACCTCAAAAGTCGCTGCAGGCAGGCTTCTCTGCACCTACCCCTCCCACAGGAAACCAGGTAACTGGACAGCCGGCATGGTAGTCAGGCAACGTCCGGGTTAGATAAGGGAAAGGTGCGCACGCTGTGAGGGTGTGTCCGTCATGTTGCTAGGTGACGGCACGCAAAGGTAAACAGAGAGGAAGGGTTTGCTTAGGGACGGCGCAGGCCGGGCATAATAAAGCGAGCGCCATCTTGGAGTGGATTGAGATGTCTTGGTAAGGCAGACACAAGGCATTTGAAAGTGGACAACAGGTCCAGAGTCGAGGCTATCTGGCGAGTGTCGTCCAGGGCACCCCATCATTAAGTCCCAATGTTTCGCACTGCAATCGGTGTATCCATCTCTGTTCATGTTTGAAGAGTGCTTGTTGGTTGAGATGTGGTAGGGACTCAATAACAGTCCATCGAATGCTTTCTGGAGGGTGGTTTTTATCCTTGCAATGGTCATAGAGTCTCGTGTGTGTTTTACGACATCGAATGTTGCTGTTATGCTCCATAATCCTTTGCTTAACGGGGCGCATGGTCATCCCGATGTATAACAGTTCACAAGGGCAGATCAAGGCATAAATGCACCTGGAGCTGTTACAGTTCGTGTGTTTGCTGAAAGTCCACGTGAAAGTGTTATTAAATACAATGGTCTTGCCCTGGATGGTCTGTGGGCATACGACGCAAGTACCACATCGATAATGTCCAGTTACTGGGGGCAGGTCCCAGAGTGTATTGACCGTTTGGATGCAGGTTTTCTTGGGACGGGTATGGATAAGGGTGTCTTTGAGGTTTGCCGTCCTTTTGAAAGCAAAACGTGGGCGTGGTAACTCCATCCCTGCGGAGTTAAGAATGCCCCAGTGTGAGTTGACAGTTTTTTTGATAAATGAAGAGTTTCTGGTGAATGAGGTAACACAGGTAATCTTGTCGTCTGGTACCTTGGGATGCACCTCAAGCAAAGCCTCTCTGTTATTATTGAGGGCTCTTTTGGTAGACTCTTTCAAAAGGCGGGTGGGATACCCACGTTCCAGGAGTTTGGTTTGTAGGGAGCGTGCTTGCCCGCTGGCCCAGAATAGAAGATCTCCGCCAAAGTGCAGCTCCCACCGCTGCCCGACGGGCATTGCACCGCCAGCCTGCCGAAGGAGCAGGATACCGATGATGACGCTGGACGGTCATCGGCTGGGACTACAGTTGTGGTCCTGCCGGTAGCCTGTGTGAGGTATCCTTACATTCTGGAATAAGGGTCTTCACCATGCACTCTAGACCCTCACACCACCCCTTGTCTAATTGAATGAGAGAGAGTACTGGCTGAGCTAAAGTTTCTAGCTCTCCTTGGGGAACTTTGTACACCGATTGTTGCTTCCTCCATGGGAACACATATTCTCATAGAAATTAAAGAAATGACCATGTCCCATTACAGAAAGGTGATGTGTGTAATTGTTCAAATGTACAATTATGCCATTTAAAATGCCTTTTCAATCACGAAAAAAGAAATTCACAAAGGTAGGCCTGCAAACCTGTGGCTGCATTCCAGACAGACTTCTGAAAAGATTTGCAAATTCACAAAAATCCTCTATTTGCACCCATGCAAGGTGAGGTCGTAGGCCAGTGCGTGAAAATGTGTACATTTTTGAATCAGGACAACCTCATCAAATGTGAATAAAGCAACCTTGAACCTTCCATGAACCCTGCACTTGTCTGGATTTATTTGATACTAGCAGCCCGCCCCGGCGTTGCCCGGGGCAGAAGGGGGCTGGGGGCAGCATCGCAGCAGGAGAGGCGCAGCAGAGCGTCCTCGAGCAGCAGAGCGTACTTACAGTGTTTCCTTGCTTCTGTTTTCTTAGTCCTGGCCGCTTATGCCCACGCTTGTGTCCGCTGGTGCTCCACACTCGTTTTCTTGGTCCTGGCCGCTTCTGCCGACTCTCCTGTCCGCTCTTATTCTGCGCTCCCCTGGGCATGTCGACGCTCCTCTACCCGCTCCAAACCTTGGAGGGTGTCGCTTCCGCTGTTTTTCCTCGTTCGTTTTCTTGGTCCTGGCTGCTTCTGCTGACTCTCATGTCCGCTCTTACTCTGCGCTCCCCTGGGCATGTCGACGCTCCTCTACGCGCTCCGGACCTTGGAAGGTGTCGCTTCCTTTCTCCTGTCCGCTCCTACAGGGTGTTGCTTCCGGCTTCCGTGCTCCCCCGTGATGTCAGCACGCATCAGCACGCACGTCGTTAGCTGGGGCTACTTCTAAGGGACTACTTTCCCTTAAAAATTACGTTTCCCTTCTAACATATATATTTTGTTTTTATATAGCCTATGTCCTTCTGCTTGCCCTGACGTTTTCAAAGATGTATTGGGTGTTTGGATTGGTGGTGTACTTTTCGAGTTTACCTGGCTCAAAGGACACAGTTCTCTCTTTATAATAGTAGTATAGATGTCCATGCTTTATAGGAGTTCTGAAGACCATAGCGTCATGGAAACATACACTGTCTCAATGTTCTTATTACCAGCTACCCACCACGCTAGAACATTTGAAAATATACCAAGGAAATCTTTTCAAAAAAAGACAAACAAAAGCTTGAATTCCTATAACAGATATATCTTCAAATTCAGTTTTAATAGATTTCTTATTTACTGAGATCATAAGTAAAGTGGGAAAATATATAATGTAAACTGATTTCCTTCTAGCTTATTCAGTTTTAAATTATAGTCCATGATATAAGTGAGCTTTTTATATCACATCTGATAGACAGCTGCACACATTTAGAAGGAATGCTCAAATTGTATTGATTGCATTTAGTGGCTTATAATAGAAACGTGTTTTTAAGTACAGAGCTGTTTCTGCTGTTTTTCAGAGCTTTTTTTATTCCATCATTTATAACAATTTATTGCATATTTTCAATGGTCAAGCACTAAAGCTGACAGACAACTGTGTTTGAAATGAGTCTCCTCCCAAACGTCAATGTACCTCTCATTTGAGCTGCATGGCCATCTGACGTAAGGCAATGTGTCCCTCTCAGTTCTACGCAGGGTAATTTGCAGCAAACGTTGGTGTACACAGGAAAATAATGGGAATTGTTTTGCATCAAGGATTTTGTAGTGTATTCATTCTATAGACCATCTTTCCCCCAACCATAAGTGAGGGAGAGGTGCAGAGGAGGTACAGAGGGGAGACTTAGGGTTGGGGCGCGTTTCGCAAAGAAGCACTACCAGGGGCTCCCACGTTGTTTTGTAGGATGAAGATGGATTCTATGGTCGTTTAATGGATTGATGGCCTTTGCCTTTTGATGGGATAAGTATTTGAGAGTAATACGTTTGCAGAATTTGCTGAATCAAAATCAAAGGGAAAACGTAATGTGAAATAATGCAGACTAATCACATATGAGCTGCACCAGTAATGTAATATTTGTATATTGGTAAAATATAGGCGAAATAAGGGGAACTGCAATGGGTAGTTTGTTTGATTACAATTATTTGTTTACATATTAATAAGGAGGGCGGTAGACCCTCATGGGTGTCACTGCACTCTGCAAAATAACAGTCTGAATACATTTGAAAACCCTTTAAGGTGTTTTTATGTTATATGTAGAATAATAGATGGGTACCAGTGAATAAAGGAGATGTTTTTCATCGAGGGGTTGTGAGTGACATGAAATAGTCAATGAGAGTGAAGTTCCAGTTGCCTCCAATGTCTATTTGAACCCCAAAGTGAGAAATATCCCCATTATGTACTGTTACCTATCTATAATTTAATGTCATGTATGACCCTCCTAAATCATCTGCATCTGCTTTCAAGTACAATGCAGAGACAGAATAGTAATGGGGAGCCATACATAACATGGCTTCTCCACCTTGTCACAACAAAAAATGTCTGCCTCCTACCACCCACCCCAAATGCCCACTGTGCCTTTCTTAACTTTCCCTTCCCTCCTCTCCTAGTGTGCTCTCTGTTCAGCTAGTGCTGGCCTGACACACTCTGTAGAAACCTGCCCCAGCATTCTTGAATTGCTTTATGGCTTAGCAACAGTGGGTAAAAGCTTTTGTTAACCACTGTTGTTACGTCATAGCAGAGAATGACCCGAGTTAGACTCTGCCATTCAAGCTAATAGTGCCCGGTGAGAGCCAGGCATAAAATACAAAGTTATACCTGGGTAGCAGTGAATTACAGGGATCGTTTTCACCAAGGGGTTCTGATTGACATCAAATAGACTCTGAGAGCCAAGTTCGAGTTGTCTATGATGTCACTCAGAACCCTGAGATGAAAAACATGCCTGTTGTTGACCCTGGCCCTTATTGCAGGGTATTGCTGGGTTTGGAGTAGTGTCCTACTTGCCGAAAAAGCGCTTCAACACCTCCTCAGGGGTAGCAAGCACTATATAAATGCAAACCTTTTCCCTCTTCTATCCCTTCACTACCCTTCTTAATCAAAATAACTGACTAACAAACCCACCACTCAAATTACACTATACTCATTCATCAATAACCCTTTATGCGTTCCAGAGTAGCGTGCTACTTGCCGAAAAATTGCTTCAGCGCCTCACCAGGGGTAGCAAGCAGTATATAAGTTCAAACCTTTTCCCTCTTCTATCCCTCTACTATCCTTCTCAATCTAAATAAATGACTAACATGTTCACTACTGAAATTACTTCGATATTTCACTATTTTAATTTGCCACTAATCCTTTATGGTTTCTGGAGTAGCATGCTACTCACTGAAAAAGCGCTTCAACACCTAATCAGGGGTAGCAAGTGCTATATAAATGCAAACCTTTATCCCTTTTCTATTGCTCCACTATCCTTCTCAATCCAAATAACTGTCTGACATATCCACTACTAGGATTACTTTCATATTTCACTATACTAATTCATTAATAATCCTTTATGGGTCCTGGAGTAGTGTGCTACTCGCCTAAAAAGTGCTTTGATGCCTCGTCAGGGGTAGTGAGCGCAATATAAATGCAATTACAATATAATACCATACTATAATCTCTAACTCTAAAATGTGTTCTGCCATAACTGGATCAAAACCAAATCCAGAAGTTAAGGATGAGATAAATAAGACAACTAGATTTGTAAGGAAAAAACAAGTTATTGTCCTTAAGCAAGTAGGTTGGCAAATGCGGCACTGCTGAGCAACAACAAAACTAACAATGATCCATAAAGGAGTGTGCCGTATTCTAAAATGCCATGTAATCGAAGTGAGGCAATGGTGGTCGAATGAATGCTACTATGACACTTAGGTCCTCTTTATGAGCGGCTCATAAAATGGTTTGGATTTTCTGTATCCTGAATACCCGGGGTATCAGTTAGTGCTGCTGTGGGGAACATGCAGAACATTTTAAATGTGGGATAACGAGGGTCCCCTTAGAAATGAGGTATTACTGGGAGAATTGGCAATTCCGGTCCCACTCACTTTAGAAATTCATTTTCAACTGGATTTGCACATGGAGATTTCAGCTGCTTTCGGCTGTGGAACTTCCGAATGAATATAAACATATCCACAGAAACACAGCAGATCTCATAGTCCTGGAGGAGGAGGGTGGTAAGAAAGTATAATATATCTGTGTTTTGTTTGAAATATTTATTTATCGCCCATAAAGGCCATATACCTGTACAGGTAAACTGCAATGTTTAATGTAATACATCTTAGGCAAAGGCTACCAATTTTAGGCAAAACCCTGACCATGAGTGGTCACTCCCACCAAGAGACAAATCCATACAGAAAAACTGACCTGAGAGCAAAATTATTTTGGTTGAAGATGAACATCTCACGATGTACTCATTTTTGTAAAGGGAGAAGGTACACCTGGAAAACAATGATCACTTAAACGTGACAGAAAATATTGTTTGGTCCCCATAAAAAGTATGCTAGTCATAATACAAAACAATTATCCCAACCATCCTGATGCACAATCCTTTGTGAGCTCATGGTTAGACTCCTCTTGGTGTTCTCTCTGCAGCTTCAGAAACCAATCAGAGCTCTCCACCATATGTATGAAGGCCTACCAAAATTGCAGCTTTCTCAGCTCCCCTTAACCCTTTCGCTGCTGATGACGAGCTCAGCTCGTCATCACCCACGGGTGTCGTGTGCTGATGACGAGCTGAGCTCGTCATGGAAACAGCAAAATGGCAATTTGCAGCACAGGGCAAAAATCCCTGCAGCAGCCATGTGGTTAAAAAAGTAACAGAGATCCCCTCAGATGCTCACCTAAAGAACCACGACAGAGGCATTTGCTAGTGGGCCTCTTAGCATCTGATAAAGAGATGGCCTTAATCCCCTGGTACAGACCGAATCCCTCACTACTCTAAAAGACCAAAACAAAATGAAGCACTAGGCCACATGGAGCCCAGAAACAGCCACAGCTGCATACCTACCCAACCCCCTGTAATATTGATTCTCCACAGAATAACTAATCTTTTTAAATAATTTTTGATGTAAGATGGGAAGATGATCCTAAATCTCACAGTCAACCATGAGCGCATGCAGGGGACATTCTGGATGGCTCACCTACCAACCAGCCTCCTGCCGAGCAATATATGAACTGTGCTGAAAAGGAAAACAAGGCATGATCTAACAACTCGCTACCCTCCTGGAATGGGTGTATACCATCTGGGTGAAAAAACATTTCACCCTTAACACCTTGGCTGCTTGAGATGATCTTCTGCTGTGCTAGGCCATAATAATAAGCTAAGCTCGTCATGAGCACACGAGCACCATGCCTCATGATGAGCTGAGCCCGTCATGAGGCACGGAAGGGGTTAAGACATCCATACAAAATGGACCCCAGGCTACTTGTGTAGAGCAGTTTCAGAAGTAGCTTAACAAATTTGTTAAGAGCCTCAAAAGAGGATCATCTCTCCAAATCCTTCTGGGAATCATATGAAACCATGCAACTACTTCTCCTGGGAACACTCAAGTTAGACACGTTAGTTCAATATCAAATTGGTCACTTAAATCCCTTCAGTCATGCAGTGCCAAGTTGTTACCTCTAATATGGACCATTACCAAGACAGGTGGTGGTAGCCTCCTCAACAAGATACTGTTGAACTGCCAGTCCCATCGTCTACAAGCAAATATCCCAGATGACACACCATCTCTCAAAACCTGCATGGGGGGGGGCTGCACCTCAAAAGTACTGTGTAGAATGCCCTCTGAAGCGGCTGTGCATTGGCCGTAAAAGAGGCTGTCTGACCCTTGACCTCCACCTTTTAAAAGGAGGTTTGACCCACCCACAGCTGTCCCCTGCCAATGAGTCCCTCGCCAATCTTGTCTTCCTGCAGAAGGACAAACCCTTGGCAGGCAGCTCTCAGCATAAAAGGGGGCTGCTGTCTTTAAGGCAGGCATCATTGAAGGCCACCCTTGGGATCCCTCTCAATGCGGCTCCAGAGGTGAGTGTTTGTAAGACATGGTTTCAGCAGATCCAACATGGAATAGAACAGACATGTAACATAATATAACAGATAATGTTGTAGACAGACTATATAATGTAACATCGTAAATAACATTGTAAATCGGTAGGAAATTATGCTTTAAAGAAGAGAAATCATGACAGATTTAAGATCGGGATGTTTAAAATTGTATCTTTTTCAATATTGGTAACTAATGGTCCAATCGCCTTATCCAGAAAACAATGGACATGTGAGAAACGCATAGGGACAAAGCTGCTTGTCTCCGAACTCTGGAATATGTTTCTCTCACTTTTTCCTCTACATTGAAGACATCTTGATGTGCACATTCTGATCCATTCACAAAAATGGCAGCTGAAAATGGCTGACGTTATCATTGTCATATAGCCACAAAAAATACCTAACTAGTAGGTGTACAAGCACTTACAACTGCACAATTGCATGTCATGACTGTGTAGCGTTACACAGTGGTAAACTATGCACTAAGGGGCAGATTTACAAGCCTCTTGCGCCACTTTTGCACGGCCGTTGCGTCACTTTTGTGATGCCGCGGTGGCATAAACTATGCGTCACGCTGCACCCTATTTACAACGTGACGCATCTAGGGAAATGCGTCACGTTGTTAAGCCCTGTGCCACATGAAACCTGCGTCAGGTTTGATGTGGGCGTTCGGCGCAGGTGGGGGGGGTGGGGGGGGGGGCGCTCTGGCGCAGTAAAGCTTCGGTAAAGTGCCTGAGTGAAATCTACAAGATTCTGCTCAGTCACTTTTCCGACGCAGCTGCGTCAAAACCTTGCACCTGCTTGAAGCAGGCGTAGGGCGTGAGGCACCACGTTATGTATGGGCAGGCCTCGAGCATTGCTGGAGTTGCATTGATATAGCGCGCATGACCACTAGCCCAATTGTACCATACTCACCTGGGCCCATATACATTCACACTTTGAACTAGTAGTCCTGCCCCTTTTTACTAATTTGACATTCTATCAGTACTTTGAGTAATTTTAGGACTTATATCTGTAAACCATGACTTACCAATCCTTGTCACCTTAGCTATAAGTCCCAGGGATCGAAAAGGGAGTTAGTATAAATAAGCAGTATTAAACAATTTTACCTTTCCTGCAATAACCACAGACTCGGAGAAGTTTTAAAAGCGTTATCTATGCAAGTTTAAGTGAGTCTTCATCCAAATTACAGAGACCATAAATTTCATAAGTAAGAAAATGAATAATAAGATGTATAGTTTGCAAGAAATCACATTAACACCTTTAGACATTGGTACCTGGGAGGGTGAGAAAGGGAAATTGCACAAGGACATACCACATGGATTATATTTACCTAGAATGGTGCAAGAACCAATCCTGGCCACGGGCTGGGGCAAAAAGACTAGGCTCCCGACTAATCAGGTGCCCACAGGACAAGATAGGTGCAGATCAGGACAGATGATCTCCGCTAAGTGCAACGCCAGCGTCACACCCCTTTCCAGCTAAATTTTGGTACCCTGACTGGGTAATCGATAATCTCCCACAAACACCTCGATTCTTCTGACAGAGTGCTCCGCCAGCACCTCTGCTCTCGATCTTCTATAGCATGCGTTGGGTCAGTGACAGGTCAGCTATTCGGACAAGTCACACAATTTCTCTAACTAAACCTACCTTAGTTATACCATTTTCCAGGGCAATGTACCACCCCATGTGTTCCCCTTCAGTGATTGGTCAGAAAGACGAGAAGAGGTCATCAAACCATACTAAGATGAAATCATTCTTCATAGGTTTGTATTGATCAAGTTCCCGCCCATGATTTATTTTCTCACGACTTTATTCCGCCCACCAATATTATTTCATTTTATTATACAAAATTAATACAGTTGCAACTCGTCTTCCTTTCCCAGGTCTGTAGGTTGTGGTTCCCAGGCTCGTTGCTGGAAAGACATTTCACTGGCACGGATTCAATGCTATTGCTTGAGGTCTCTCAAAGTTCCCGGCGCCTGCGCAATGCTGATTTCAATATGGAGATGCATGTCACTCTTGGGCCCAAATACGAGCTAGTAACAAAGTCAAAGAGAAACATATTAGAATACAAAAATAAATGAATGCACTGTATACCACTTATCTCTACTCTAACCCCATTACTTTATTTATACTATAGCAAAAATAGTTAAGCAAAACGAACAAGATTGAGTACAAGCAGCAGCATATGCTTAAATGTGTGAGACATGAAGCGGCCATCTTGGCACTAGTGCGCAGAAGCAAGAATTTCCCACCAAAGCACAGATACGTCACACCACGTAGATGTGGCAGACGTATGCGCAGAAAAGTTCCCGCGTTTTCGGCAGACATTTCAGGACACTCAGGTTACTGTTAGTAAAAGCACATAGGTAAGCTTTCCCTAGATACTATATATGTTGTGTAATGCACATGTTAATGGACAAAACATGTTGATTCATTAATTACAGGTTATTTTGAGAGGGTTGAGTACAAGCAAGTTTCTGTACGCATGAAACCTTGCTCCATCAATCCCCTCTTTGATGATATTTTATTTCATCACTAATTATGGAACCAGATGTCAACTTTTAGCACTCTCCCAGTTCAATTTCTTCAATTACTTTGGGAGTTCTCTTTTCACTTTTATTCTGGTAAACTTTCATTCTTTTACATATATCCCCCTTTAACTCTTCCATTTGAATTACGTCTATTTTTTGTTTCTTCTTTTCTCATTCACTGTATACCTTTTTCTGTTTCTGCAGCATTTGCACCAAATCATTATCACCAAAATTATTAGTGATATTCCCATTATTGGCATCAGTACTTTCCCTAAAATGCTTATACCAACATTAGAAAGCAAACTACCTACTGAGGAAAGACCATCTGTTAGTCTCTTCCATGCACTATCAGCCTCCAGTGGTTTCAATTCTTCTTCCAAATGTGTAAGTCTATTTTGTAAAACCATTGATCTGATCGCAAGCAATTCGGTATTGATCAATAAGAATCCTCCAGCAGTGTTAGTCGATAAGCGATCCACCACTGTGGACAATTTACAAATTCTTTGTGTATTCAGAACTACTCCCAATGAAGGTATCAATGCACTAAATATATCACCTACAATTTCTGAAAAACTAGCTCTTCTATAACATGTTATTTCAATTCAGTTTTCATTGCTTCCAGTGATTCTTTTTACATGGTATACTTTTGGGAATACTATTCCGAAATAGCAACTCCCATGCCAATGATCAGGCGGCTTAAAATAAGCTATGTCCCCACAAATATAATAGACTCCAGGAAAATACTGAATCAGTTCCCCCTTTTAGTCCCCAACCCCCAATTATGAGGAAATTGTGGTCACATTCACTGGAACAGATGAAAACATTGTTATATTCAGTTTTCTTTCTATGAAGTCAGATTTTCCCCTTCTTTTCAAAATCCAGAGACAAAGCATCATGAGTCTAACCAGCTGCCATAAATTTGTCCCTTTCAGCCCATTTGGGTATCTGAGGATTCGGTTCAGTGGCTTTTCCATGGAAATACTGTCTCCTTTTCTCTACTAAATTCACAAATATTTTCTCCTCCTCGTGTAATATACATGTTAAATTATCTTTGTGTGCTTCAGCTATATCTATTGTTTTCATTGTAAGAAAATATTCACCCATGTACTGTGAATCTCTACTGCTAAGGACAGGGT
The DNA here is from genome assembly GCF_964263255.1 of Lissotriton vulgaris. Taxonomy (NCBI): domain Eukaryota; kingdom Metazoa; phylum Chordata; class Amphibia; order Caudata; family Salamandridae; genus Lissotriton; species Lissotriton vulgaris. Next base: position 194,215,224 of record NC_141699.1, read on the forward strand.
TAATTTTTCTACGGATAGGGATTTCAGAGAAAATTACGTCTAGATTAAAAAAATAATACTGCAACTTTCCAGTTCGATAAAACAGACTAGTTAATATGCTACAGGAAATACCATGGGTCAGTGGTAAATGATGGTAGGTAATACCTTCCGCTACTGAGGTCGGTAACTTCATACAAACATTTTACACACAATACAACTCTGATTTTATCTCAAGTTGGCCTCACTTCTTTAACCAATTTATCATCAATCGAATCTTCATCACTTTCATCACTGATTTCCAGATTTTCAAATTCTTCAAGGATGACATATGTCCATTCGGGGCCTTTGAATTTATTATTTAACTTTTTCAGGTTTGGCCTTCTTCTTCTTTGATTGCTTGTTGACGGTTCAGTTGGACTGGTTAGGTTCTTCAGGTTCTTCATCTATTGTTCAGGTTCTTCATCTATTGTGACTAGGCAATATTTCAGTCTTTTAACAACACCAGGGCATTTATCACCTTTTCTGAGTCTTTTAGTTGGCACTGTGCTTTCTGATTCTTCAAATGTTCTTTTGTTTTTTTTTAAGTTGTGGCACAAATTGATTTTCGTCAACTTCAGGTATCCTTACTATCTGACCTTGTCCAGGGCTTATTACCATTGACATTTCTGCCTGGATGGGTTATTTTAGGCTAATCTAACCTGGTTCAGGATATGACTTTGTTGGGCCTGGAAAATTTTCTTCGTCCTGAACCTGTTTTTCTAATCCTGTCTGGTCGTATACAGGTCTTGCAGTTTCTTGATTGTCTTCTGCCTGTACGTTTTAACTAGTACCTATCTGTCCTCCTCAGACAGAGGTGTTCTGGTGGGGGTTTCTTTGTTCTGAGTACTTTGCTCTTTCCTTATCCGGTCCTCCTCATGATTACCATTAGCTTTAATTTCTGTAATCTGAGTACGTTCTTCTATTCCTATCTCATCCTCACTATCAGTCTGACTATCTAAATACGTTTGGCATCTTGTTCTTATTCTTATTTCAGGTATGTCGACCACTGGGATCCATTCATCCTGACTGGTGCTTGGTTGTTATTCGTCAACTACTTTAGGATCAACTTCTTGAGACCCTTCAGCTGCACAACCTTCAGCTTCAACTTTGTCAGGTTCTGTTACCCTTTTGGTATGACTGGCGTGGATCCAGTTAGGAATTCCCTTGCATTTTGCAGCTGTGGTGGTCACCAATATCACTTGACGTGGCTCTCCCCACCTTGGTGCTAGGCAAGATTCTCAGGTGTGATTTTTTATCACTACCCAATCTCCAGGGTTCAAGTCATGTGTTGGAGTTGAATGTCTGGCTTCAGCGTCTTCCCCAACCTGGTGAGAGATAGAACGCACTTGGTCAGCCAACTCTTTGCAGTACTCCAACACTAAATCATCAGATATAGTTAACAGTTGGTGTCCTGGCACACATGCCTGCCTCATTGCCCTTCCCATGAGTATTTCATGGGGACTCAAGCCTGTTTTCTTGTCTGGGATGCTTCTGAGTCCCATCAGGACAAGAGGTAAAGCATCAGGCCATTCCAATTGGGTAGATTCACACATCTTTCCCAATCTTGCTTTGATTGTGCCATTCAGTTGTTCTACAACTCCAGAAGCCTCTGGGCGGTATGCACAGTGCAGTTTTTGTTCAATTTTGAATGCTTCACAGATTAGACCAATGATTTCATTATTAAAATATTTTCCTCGGTCTGATTCAATTGTTACTGGAAAACCAAACCGAGGAATGAGCTCTCTTAAAAAGAGTTTGGCTACAGTTAAGCTGTCATTCCTAAGTGTAGGGTATGCTTCTAACCATTTTGAAAATAGGCAAACAATGACTAAGACATACTTTAATCCTCGACAAGCAGGTAACTGAATAAAATCACGTTGTAATCTGATAAATGGGCCTTCTGCCTTCCCAATTTTCCCGGGACAAACCACAGTTTTCTCAGGGTTTATTCGCTGACAGGTTAAGCATCTCTGGCAAAGACTCTCCGATATGTTCCTGAACTTCGCATTAAACCAGTCCTGTCTGAACAACCTAATCATGGCATCTCTACCTAGGTGTGTGTCCCCATAGTACATTCTAGCCATTGATGCAAGCAAACAGTCAGGTAACAATGGTCTCCCATTTAGGTATACTATAACACCATCTTCAGGTCTCATCTGACACCCTATTTTCTGCCAATCTTCCTTTTCTTTGGGCTCTGCTTCATTTTGTAAATCTTTCACTTCCTCCCATGTATTCACTCCTTTCAATAGCATCCTTTGGCAGCTATTTCCACATGTTTCAATGTTCTTGTTTATTGCCATTTTATATCTGGCACAATGTTGGGCCACTTGGTCAGCATAACGATTACCAGCTGTCACTTTGTTATTTCCAGATTGGTGGGCAGCACATTTGACCATGGCCAATTCTTTAGGCAATTGAATTGCTTCAAGTAATTCTTTTACAAATTGTCCATTTTTAATATGGGTTCCTGAAGAAGTCATGAACTCCCTCTGCATCCATAGTTGGCCAAAGTCATGCACATTCCTGTAATCATACTGGCTAGCAGTGTAAATGGTTACTCTCCAATTTTTTCCAGCTTTCCATGCCTTAATTAAAGCAATCAATTTGGTTACTTGTGCAGACTTGAATCCTGGGAATCCTGGTAAATAGGATGCTTCGACTATGTTAGATAATGTACACACAGCATAAGCAGAACTTTGTCCTTCCTCATGGCGCATACACAAGCCATCTACAAATGGCTTATGCTCTGGGTCTTTTAAAGGTTCTTTATGTATGTCTGCAAGAGGTTTAGTACTGAATTCAGTGAGGTCGATACAATAATGTTCGACTTCTTCTCTTACTTCCTCGAAGTGGGAATCTGGCAACAGGGTTGCTGGGTTTAGAATAGTACACCTGACTTTTGTCACATTTCCTGAACCAACAATAATTCTCTCGTATTTAGTCATCTGACTAGGAGTTAAGTACTGAGTAAGTGTTATGTTTAACAGAATCACAACTGAATGTGGGACATACACAGTTACAGGGTGTCCCATGATAATGGATTCACTTTGCTCAAGACTCATACAAGTTGCAGCTATCGCTTTCAGTAAACCTGGCAGTGCTGACGCCACTGGGTCCAATGTAGCAGAAAATATGCCACAGGTCCTCACATTAACCCAAGGATCTGGGTAAGAACTGAGAGAGCACAATTATCTCTTGAGTCACAAAATATTGCAAACTCTTTTGAATAATTTGGCATCCCTAGTGTAGGAGCTTCACACAGACTGTTACGCAATTTCAAGAAAGCAGTCATGCTTTCATCGTCCCATTCGACTGGGTCTTTTGCTTGTTTCTTTGTCAGCTGGTTAAAAGGTTTGGCTAATACTGCAAATCCCAAAATCCACTGTCTGCAATAACCTACAACTCCGAGAAACATTCTGATTTATTTCTGAGTTTGGGGTAGTTTCATGTTTTGAATTATTTTGATTCTTTCGGATGCCACTCTTCTGACCCCTCTTGCTATCTGGTGTCCCAGATACTTGACGGAGGTTGTACAGTATTGCAATTTCTCTGGGGGACACTTTATGTCCACCCTTTGCTAAATGGTTCAATAATGCAACGAAATCAATCATGCAGTCATTTCGGGTTCTCGATGCCAATAATAGGTCATCGATATACTGCACCAGAACAGACTGTCCAGGCAGCACCAATGATTCAAGGCACTTTTTCAGAATTTGATTAAAAATGTATGGTCTTTTCGTGTCCCCTTGTAGAACATGATTCCAAACATAAACATGCTCGTCAAATTTGAACGAAAATAAAAACTTGCTGTCAAATGTTTGGGTAAACTGCACCTTCTTTCACTGTCACTTTTATGGGCTCGACATCTGCCATTAGACCTACTTATTTTCCCGAAAACCCCACACATCAGGATTCACAAAGGTTTTTAATTCTTCTGGTAAGTCTTCTAGGCACACCTTTTTAACTTCTGTTTCTTGGCTGGCTAGCATCATTTTGTACACTCCGTCTTCATCTGGAGTTTGAATTTCAACACGATTAGGTGTGCAAAAGATTGTGCAATTCATTTTGCACAGTGGATCCCTTTCAGTTTACAGGACTGGAATCGCACACTACAAACTTGTGCATCTCTCTAAAATTACCAATACAAACTTCCATTGGTTCTGTGACAGAGGTCCTAATTTGTTTATTAGAAACGCCCACTACTTGGATCGCTTCTCTCGAGAGGGGTAGGTTTGGGATGTCTGCTGTTCTCACAGTAGAACGGGTAGCACCAGTGTCCAACAAAAAGGTAACATTATTTCCCTCCACTTTCTCTTCAATGTAAGGACCTGACTGATCTACCGGTAAGGATGCGCCAAGTACGCAATCCTCGTCCCCCCTCTCAGGCACCGTCAGTATTCCTCGTCTCAAAAAATGTTTCCTGCAAAAGCAACTGTGGTGTTAACGTATTTTTCTTACCACTTCCCTCCTGAAATCCGTTGTCCATACTGTATTTGGGTTGACTCACAAAATCTGTCATAGGGGCTTGAGGTAACGGATTCTGTATTACCTGTTGCGGCTGTCTCATTGACACCTCATTCTCCGTCTATGGATTTAAATTTTGATTTTGGACATTATTATTCTGTATTAATTTACACTTGTTTCTCCAATGCCCCAATTTTCCGCACCCATGACAGGCAAACTTTTCTTCGCCTCTTCTTTACTCATTTTCCCTCAAGGCTTTCCTCCACTACCTTCACCTTGGCCTTCCCCTCTTTTCTGATTATTTGCTTGCTGACTTAATTGAAGTTCCTGCTGCTCTGCCATTTTTACCTGAGCCCACATTACCTTTTCATCTAGTTTCTTTAGTTTATTATCAATTTCATCCTCACAGTATTTTGCATACTTGAGAATCTTGCCGACAGGCTTTGCTTGCCAACATAATTTATGTTCTTTAATCGTTTGGGAGATTTCTGGTTCCAATCCGGACACAAAACAATATATTAAATGTGTCATGTCCTTATCAATGTTTTCTAAACCACTGTACTGTTTAAATACCTGCAAGAAGCGTTCATAATATGCATGTACAGATTCATCCTTATTTTGAGTAGTTCTGTCTATTTTAGTTCAATCTGTTTCTTTTGGAGGAATTTTTCCCTTTAAATAGGTTATGACGGGGGGCGTGGCCAAGATGGCGGGCTGAGAAGTCGCACTTGCCGAGAGCTCCCGTGCCCCTGAAACCCTGCACCGCTTGCAACCGCTGATTCCCCCCCGGATCAAGCGGTGACTGCGCCTGGTGACCCCGGTGGTGGTGTGGAGTGGCCGTTGAGCTTTGATTGCCTCGCCGGAGGTGCGAATCTGACTGAGATAGCCCGGGGCGGAGCCCGCTGGGCGGCCGGTGTGCGATCCCGAGGCCGCGAGGCTTCCAGGCTTGGGGTCTCGACGGCGTGCTCAGCTACCTGTGGTGTCCCGTTGGAGTGTCTGAGCCGCAGTGGCCGAGTAGGTGCCGGCGGAGGCTTCGCCGGCAGAGCGGAGCCGAACGGAGGAAATCGGAGAGAGCGGAGCCGAGCGGAGGAGATCGAGGGAGGCGGAGTCGGCCTCCAGCCGCTACGCAAGACCGGGGCCTGGAGAGTCCTAGCCTCGTACGGCCGTTCCGGCCGAGCCCTGGTTGTGGAGGAGCAGTGTTGCGCCCCCGGAGCTGTTATTCAACTAGGAGTGCCGGCCCCGACTGCTTACGCCTGCCCTCCGGCGGTGTTTTTCGCTACTGGACCCGCGACGGAGGTAGGCCTCACTCCCTGGGCATTGGCCCATTGACTGTAACGGGCGGCCATTTTGTGAACCCCGGACCGGCTGCCCGGACTTGCTCGGGGCCTCTATGTGACGGAGCTTTCTGGCCGGAGTATAGCTGCCTTGGCACTGGTCACATCCTCGCCGAGCGACGGCCATCGTTGATTCCCGTACCGCCAGGATGTCGAACGCTAGGGGCCAGAGGAGGGGTGATCGGACTTTGCCGGACATGTTGGGGCGCGGGGCCCTACGCAGCGGAGGGAGCCAAACAGCCACGACCTCCCCGGCCCCTTCCAGAGGCGCTGAGGGCGGTGAACCCCCAGTGACGCGATCGTTCCTCGAGTCGCTGTTTAGCTCCCTGCGGGAGGATTTTCAGACTTTGAAGCAGGAGGTGGCCGGGGAGGTCCGCGAGATTCGGCGAGAGGTGGACTCCCTGGGAGAACGAGTCAACACCGTGGAAGAAGCAGGTCACTCCAGGGACGAGGAGATCACCCACCTGCAGCAAGAGGTCCTGCGGCTGCGGGAGCAACAGATCGAGCTGCAGGCCCACGCCGAGGACCTCGAAAATCGGTCCAGGCGGAACAACATCCGGGTCCGGGGCGTCCCTTCCGGCGAGGAGGGAGAGGACGTGACCGCATACCTGGAGGCCCTCTTCCGTTCAATTCTAGGGGAGTCAGAGGACTTCCAGGTACGCATTGACAGAGCGCACAGAGTGGGCCGCCCCCGCAGGGCCACAGCGTCCCCCCCGGACATCTTGGCCTTCCTGCCGGACTTGCCCCTGAAGGAACGGATCCTTCGCGAGGCGCGGCGTCAGCAGCCTTTCCGATTCAGTGATCGCCCGGTGGCCCTCTATCAGGATTTATCTACGGTTACACTGCAGAAAAGAAAATCCTTTAAAATCGCCACGGACTTCCTCCGGGAACAGGGGACACAGTACTCTTGGGGGCACCCTTTCCGCCTGATTTTTCGGTGGAACGGAATATTGCACCAGCTCCGGTCCCTTCAGGATGTCTGCACAGTATTGGGCATCACAGCATCGGATACAGACACCCCGACGCCGCGCCGCAGACGCAGCACCCGGGACGGTTGGCAGCAGGCTGGGGAGAGGCGCTCCCCGCCGCCGGAGCGGCCAGACTCGCCCACGATTCGGGCGGATATGCCGGCCGCCATCCAGGAGGCCTCCAGAGCGACGGCGACCGGTGAAGTGGCCCTGACGGCCTGAACTCACTCCGGGGGGAGTCTGCATTAGCCTTTTCTTATTGCAGGTGCAGGGGTTCTGGGGGCGGGTGGGGCGGGATGGCGAGTGCAGGTGTTGGTGGCTGGACGTCCACTAAACTGACTTTCCACGGCCTTGTCCGTAAAGGACCGGACTAGGACAATGACTTCTTTCTATGGTTTGAGAAGCGGGGAACGGGAATGGGAATTGCAGGGGGTGTTTTGAGTTTGGGGGTCAGCGAGGGAACTGGGAGTTGGGAGTGGTGTGGGGTTGGGTTTGTGATGTTCCAGGGGAAGGGGGGGGTTCCTCCAGTTGTGGGGTTGTGGGGTTCGGGGTCTGTACTGTGCCGCAGAGATGCCTATGTTGCTGCGCGCTGGGGTTTCGTGAAGTGGCTCCTATGTTCGCTTGCTGGGCCTCGCCCGCTTATGTGCGTTTTGTTGGTTCCCCTCCTTGATGGCTCTTAAAGTTGTCACTCTGAATGTGAAAGGGCTGAACAATCCGGTTAAAAGGCGAGCGGTACTGTCTCTGCTAGAGAATTCCCAGGCGGATGTCTGCCTGTTACAAGAGACCCATTTGCTGGCAAAAGACTGTCCCAGAATGCGTACCCCTAAGTTCCCCACGCAGCTTTTCTCCTCCAGCGCTTCCAAAACGGCAGGGGTGGCACTTCTGTGCTCCAGGGGGTTCCGGGGGGAGATCTTACACAAAGTGGCGGAGCAGAAAGGGAGGCTCTTGGCGTACAGGATAAGGGTGGGAGGTTTGGTGCTGACTGTAGGCTCTATCTACGGCCCCAATGACCGCCAGGAGCAATTCTTGCATAGGGCACTGGATGATGTGGCGTCCACCTCTGATAGGCACATAGTGTTGGGGGGGGATCTGAATCTGGTTTTTGATGCGGCGCTAGACAGGTCTGTGCAACGGCGCCACCAGTTGGGAGAGCTTTCGGGCTCGGTTCGCACCCGACTTGAGGAGCTGTACTTGCATGACATGTGGCGCCACCTCCACCCTACTACCCGCGCGTACTCTTACTTCTCCCACGCACACAAGTCTTATGCGCGGCTGGACCATTTACTTGTGTCGGGACCGATGCTCGTTTCCGCCTCGAACGCTGACATGGGGGTCCTCTCTCTTTCCGATCATGCGCCGGTAGAGGGCACCTTCAATCTGCCCCCGGTGGCCCGGCCGAGGGGGGTTTGGCGACTCCGGGACACATTATTGCACAAGCGGTCGACGGTGGAACAGATTCGCGCGGCCATCGCGGAATTTCAGCGCGTAAATGATAATGACGAAACCTCCCGCGCGACGCAATGGGCAGCTCTGAAGGCTGTGCTTCGGGGCGAGTTTATCGCTCTCTCCTCGGCGGAGAACAAGGACCGACAGCTCAAAAGGGACGAGCTTACCCGGCAGGTGCGGGAGCTGGAGCAGGTTCACCACAGAACGGGAGCCCCCAGGATCTGGAGGCAGCTGAAAGCCGCCAGAAAACTCTTGTCTGCCCTGGACACGGACCGGGCGGAATACGCGATGCTTCGTCTGAAGCACAAGTATTATACCGGTGGCGACCGCTGCGGACGGCTCCTAGCCAACAAGCTCAGGGTGCAACACCAACAGCACTGAGTGAAGGAATTGGTTACCCCGGCCGGACGCCCGGTCACGGAGGATGAGCAAATAGCGGATGTTTTCCGTAATTTTTACGCAGATCTCTACACCGGTGAGGTCCCTTCTGCTCAGACAGAGACGGACTACCTGGAGTCGGTGCAGCTCCCTTCGTTGACGCCGGAACAGGCCCAGTACCTGGAACGGGAGATCCGTATTGAGGAGGTGGTCACGGCGATCTCCCGGCTCAAGCCGGGCAAGGCCCCGGGCCCGGATGGCTTCATCCCTCTGTTTTATAAAACCTTTTGTCAGGAGCTGGCGCCTCTGTTGACCCGCCTTTTCAACACGTTCGCGGAACCGGGTGCCATTCCCCCTGAGTTCCTGCAAGCCACGGTCTCCGTGATCCCAAAACCGGGCAAGGACAGGACTGCCTGTGGGTCTTATCGCCCTATCTCGTTGCTGAACACGGACTTGAAAGTGTACACCAGCATATTGGCAGCACGCTTGGCACTTCATCTCCCGGGCATGGTCGACCCGGATCAGGCGGGCTTTGTACCTGGTAGGCAGACAGTGGACAACACAAAGAGGGTGACTCATATTCTTGAGAAGGCCTCCAGGATCCCCGGGGAAAGAATGCTCCTTTCCATAGATGCGGAGAAGGCATTCGACCGGGTGCACTGGCCCTACCTGGAGAAGGTCTTGGGCAAGTTCGGGATAGGCGAGAAGTTTCGGCACTTAATCTTCAACTGTTACCGGTTCCCGTCTGCGGTGGTCCGAGTGAATGGGGGCAGTTCCCGGCCCTTCCCCATAGAGAGGGGCACGCGACAGGGATGCCCTCTGTCCCCTTTGCTCTTTGCTCTTTATATGGAGCCGTTTGCTCAAAGGGTTCGGCAGAACCCCGACATTGTCGGGGTCAAGATGGGCGCATTTCCCCACGCGATCAGCCTATATGCAGATGACGTCATTTTGACGCTCGATGACCCACGGAGGTCGCTGCCGGCTTGCATTGCTGAATTGGACCCCTTTGCCGCGGTGGCAGGCTTCAAGGTGAACCTTGGGAAATCAGCTGCCCTCGACATTTCGCTCACCGGCGCCACCAGGGCGGAACTGCAGAGACTTTATCCTCTGAGCTGGTCCAGGGACCAAATTCCGTATTTAGGGATCCTGTTGGCGCCCTCCCTCCCGGCGATGGTCACGGCCAATTATGCGGCTTTGAGCTCCAAAATCAGAGAGGAATTGGGCCGGTGGGACAAAGGCACGTTGTCGCTGCTCGGTAGGGTGGCCGCAGTAAAGATGACCCTCCTGCCTCAGGTGCTGTACCTGTTTAGGGCGTTGCCGCTCCAGCCTCCCACAGGGTGGCTTGCAGAGACTCAATCGGCCATTGTGCGGTTTGTGTGGCAGGGCCGTAGACCGCGGATTAAGAGGAACATTGCTACGCTGGCGCCCGAATCTGGGGGGCTGGGGATACCAGATTTACGGAAATACTTTGAGGCCACCCAACTTCGCTACCTGGTGGAATGGAGCCGGTGGGAGTCGGACAAGCACTGGCTGTTCCAGGACCAGGCGGTAGCAGGCAGAACGCTACAGGAGGTGCCGTTCTTGAGGCGGTCACACCGGCCCTCCAACCTCTACGCATCTTTTGTGACACGTGTCCCACTTCGTGTGTGGGACTCGGTGGCCATTAAGCATGAATTTACTACCTTCCCCTCCCCCTTCACGCCGTTAACTGGCAATCCGGACTTCGGTCCAGGACTGGAGCCTGGTGCTTACGACCGCTGGCGGGCGGCCCGCTGTTGCACTTTGCATCACCTATATGGCCCCGAGGGTGTCATCCCCTTTCAGGACTTACGGCGGGAATACGGCTTCCCTGAGACGGAGCGCATGAGGTATATGCAGGCGCGCCACTGGGCACTACAACCCCAAGTGCGCGAATCGGCGGATCGGGGGATCACGGTGTACGAGCGCTGGTTAATCACTCGCACGTCGGACGCTAAACTTATCTCCGATTTGTACAAGATGCTGCAGCCCCCCCCTTTTACATTCACAACCCCGGTAGGGAGCGCTGGGAACGGGAGCTCGGACGAGTGTTGAGCCACACAGAATGGGACCACATCTCCTACCGCTCACGCCACTCGGCCTATCACATGGGGCTCACGGAGACCTTCACTAAAATTTCGACCTACTGGTACCGCACTCCTGAGAAATTACATGAGATGGATAGGTCAATCCAGGGGACGTGCTGGCGTAACTGTGGCCAAACTGGCACGCTTACACACATACTGTGGGATTGTCCCCTTTTGGCTTCTTATTGGGAGGAGGTTCTTGGTGAAGTGGACAAATGTTTTGAGATAGAGCTGCCACGGTTCCCTGCCTATGTCCTGCTGGGGTTGCCGAATGGGTTGATGTATCCCCTCAGGTCTAGAAGGGGCAGACAGATTGCGATAGCCTTAGGGTCAGCGGTGCAAAACATTCTCATACACTGGCGCTCCACCACACTTCCCACTGTTGTCGGCTGGCTGCATAGATTGTGGCATGTCCTTGGCATGGAAAAGATGTCTTTGGTGGCACTGGGGGATACAGATGCTTTTGAGGAGCTGTGGGCGCCTTTCCATAGCTTGTTGTGTTCTGAGTTCAGGGAGATCACCTGCCCCAGGTATCTTAGGTTGCTACGACTGACACCGCCACCGGATCCGCCTGTTTGATTGGTCGGAGTTGGCGTTGAATAGCGGAGTCGACCGGAGGGTCGCTATGAGGGGAGAGCTGGAGGTCATTGGCACAGTACAGGGGGTGGGTTGGGGTGTGGTAGTTGGGGGGCTTTGTCGGTTGGGTAGGTTGTGGAGCAGGGTTGTTTCCCCATCCCCCTTTCCCCCCCCCCCCTCATTTCCCCCTCCATTCCCCCCTTCCCTCCTCCCCTTCCCTCCTCTTCCCTCCCCCCCTCCCCCCTCCCCCCTTCTTTCTTTTTTATTTGTCCTTAACCACAGGCGCACGAGCTGTGTATCCATGCCGGAGGGAGCCTATGGCAGGAACTGAACTGCTTTGATGTATCTAATATACTGTATGCATTTATTGTGGAGCACCTGTGGTTTTTTCTTTTCTTGCCCTGTTGTTTCCTTCTTTACCCTGCTTCAATAAAATACTTTAAACCTAAATAGGTTATGACCTGATTATATTTTTTCATTACATCTTCTGACGGGGCTCCTGTCTTTGGGTCTCTTGGGAATTCATCATTTGGCCAATCTACTGTAATTGTACACTCGGTCCACAAATCAGCTGGAACAACAATGCCAAATAAACCATCTAAATCCTTTAACAATACCTTCGAAACTTTCGCAAACCTCTCAACTTGCCAGTACCATTCAACAGGTTTTTCTCTAAGCTATGGAAAGTCATTAGTAAATGACAAAATATCTTGTCGGGACCATGGGACATGTACATAACCTCCTCCTGGCACTTCTCTTATTGGACACAACCTTTCAACTTTCTTTGTTTCTTTTAGTAAGTACTCAGATGTAACTTTATTTGCCTGTGCTTCTTCCTTTTTCTTTGTCCATCTAGATTTCCATTTGTCTAAATGTCCCCATTTTTGCAACAACGGCAACAGTTCCTTTATCTGCAATTTTGTCCTGATACATTCATGTTTTCCAAATCTTTGTCAGAAAATTCAGCCCTATTTGGTTTCTGCAATCCCTTTGATTTGCCAATGTCAATTCCCATTTCAGGTGCCAAATGCATTAACTTTTTATGGTATATTTTAGTATTTTGAGTAATACTTCTGCATTTAAACAACAATTCATCTTTATTAAAATAATTTAGCCTTTCCAATCCTACATTCTCTGCTACCATTTCTTCCAATTCTACCCTTAATTTGAATATGTCCAATACCTTTGGCTGTGATTTTGGTTTTTCTATGTCTCGTGTCCATCTTTCTAATTCATCTGGGCTTACTACAGTTGCACTTCTCGTTCCTGAAGATGTTTCAATCTGCACTTCCTTTGAACATCGGGGAGTATTCTTTCTGATTAAGTCACTCACTGGTTCTCGTATAGGTAGATCCATTAAGGAAATCACTGACTCCCATTCACTTGCTTGATCATCAACTATTAGGGTTTCTTTTCTAGGCTGTAGTATGGGTGCAGTCAGAACTGGAGTATTAGGACTAGTTTGCTTATCTCCATATAGAGGAACTATGGGACCTATAGTTACAGGTATTGTCAAGGCTTCAGGACTTGTATTTAATTGGGTGATTTTCTGAATTAACTCACTACGCTGTTTGTTTAATGCTTCCTTCTCTCTCTCTTGTAATACCTTTTCTAATGAGGTTTCATGTATAACGTGCAGAACCAAAGGTGGTTGTAAAAACGGAGCACTAGGAGTTACTCTATGGGTTTCTTCTTGGTAAGGTGGTGGATTTTTCATTAATAAATCATCTAAATAATCATCATCCGAATGACCACCACCAGTCATTAAATGCTTTTTTTTCTCAGTACTTTGTCTTCCAGTTGGGTCTTCTGTGGTAAAACCAGGATATAATCCTTCCATTAGCATAGACTGTCTCCATTGTTTCATTTGTTTATCTCGAGTATCTTTTGGAAATCGGGGATAAAATCTGCTAAAACTTCTGTCACCTCGAGATCTTTCTTGCTCAAAAGCCTCTGTTTCCCACTCTTCTAGGGCTTCATATTGGGTTAATCTAGGTCTTGGGTCTAATTCATTCATGCGAGTTCTTCAATTATGTAATATTCTAATATTAAATGTACCATGTACGGGAAATGTTAATATGCCACCATCTTTTGTGTATTCTATCCAATTCTCTAACCACACACAAGTTAAAAGCCCCTTTCTTCCATCATGTATGATGTAGGCGTTTTTGGTGGTGGAATAATAATTCATTCTCTAGTTTTTACTGACTTATCTTTTTTAAAGTAATTCTTGATTTTCTGCATAAACGACATATTTCTTTTTTCTCCGTACATGTTATATGGTCTTCCTCTGATATCCTGTTCTCGGGCAAAACCTAAATACTTTCTATCAGGATGATTTCTTGCGATTGTTAAATACCACATATACCGCTATTTCATTTTCTACAAAATCCTAATTAATTCATTTATTTATTTAGATTACTTTGCAGAAATATTTCTCAAATACCAACGCGTCTTTTATTTTCAATGACCAATGAGGGTTTGACTTACAAGCAGCGTTATCCAATGATTGCGTGGCTTTTCTCTGACGTGAATCTCACTTTCTGCACTCACCCCTCCTTTAGAATGTTCTCACTGCTACACACCCGCACTGCTACCAGAAAAGTATAATGATAGAGCACGCCGGACCACTAGCTCAATTTTACCATGCTCACCTGGGCCCATATACATTCACACTTTGAACTAGTACTCATGCCCCTTTTTACTAATTTGACAGTCTATCATTACTTTGAGTCCTTTTAGGACTTATATCTGTGAACCATGACTTATCAATCCTTGTCACCTTAGCTATAAGTCCTAGGGATCGAAAAGGGAGTTAGCATACATAAGCAGTATTAAACAATTTTGCCTTTCCTGCAATAACCACAGACTACCAAGAAGTTGTAAACGCTTTATCTATGCAAGTTTAAGTGAGTCTTCATCCAAATTACAGAGACCATAAATTTCATAAGTAAGAAAATGATTAAGAAGATGTATAGTTTGCAAGAAATCACATTAACACCTTTAGACATTGGTACCTGGGAAGGGTGGGAAAGGGAAATAGCACAAGGACATACCACATGGATTATATTTACCTAGAATGATGCAAGGACCAATCCTGGCCACGGGCTGGGGTAAAAGACCATGCTCCTGACTAATCAGGTGCCCACGGGACAAGACAGGTGCACATCAGGACAGGTGACCTCCGCTAAGTGCAACGCCAGGGTCACACCCCTTTCTAGCCACATTTTGGTACCCTGACTGGGTAATTGATAATCTCCCACAAACACCTTGATTCTTCTGACAGAGTACAACGCCAGCACCTCTGCTCTCGATCTCCTATAGCATGCGTTGGGTCAGTGACAGGTCAGCTATTCGGATTAGTCAGACAATTTCTCTAACTAAACCTACCTTAGTTATAACATTTTCCAGGGCAATGTAACACCCCTAAATGTTGCAAATCTATGTGTTCTCCTTCAGTGATTGGTCAGAAAGACGAGGAGAGGTCATCACACCATACTAAGATGAGATCATTCTTCATAGGTTTCTCTTGATCAAGTTCCCGCCCATGATTTATTTTCGCACAACTTTATTCCGCCCACCAATATTATTTCATTTTATTACACAAAATTAATACAGTTGTGACTCGTCTTCCTTTCCCAGGTCACTAGGTTGTGGTTTCCAGGCTCGTTGCCAGAAAGACAGTTCACTGGCACGGATTCAATGCCATTGCTTGAGGTCCCTCAAAGTCCCCGGCGCCTGCGCAATGCTGATATCAATATGGAGATGCAAGTCACTCTTGGGCCCAAATACAAGCTAGTAACAAAGTCAAAGAGAAACATATTAGAATATAAAAATAAATGAATGCACTGTATACCACTTATCTCTACTCTAACTCCATTATTTTATTTATACTATAGCATTAATAGTTAAGCAAAACGAACAAGATTAAGTACAAGCAGCAGCATATGCTTAAATGTGTGAGACATGAAGCGGCCATCTTGGAACTAGTGCGCGGAAGCAAGAATTTCCCACCAAAGCACAGATACGTCACACCACGTAGATGTGGCAGACTCATGCGCAGAACAGTTCCCGTGTTTTCAGCACCCATTTTAGGACACTCAGGTTACTGTTAGTAAAAGCACATAGGTAAGCTTCCCCTAGATACTAAATATGTTGTGTAATGCATATGTTAATGGACAAAACATGTTGATTAATTAATTACAGGTTATTTCGAGAGTGTTGAGTCCAAGCAAGTTTCTGTACGCATGAAACCTTGCTCCATCAGCGTCACGCTTGCGACACAACTCCAGCAATGCGCCACCCTTCCGACGGGAGGTGCGTCACGCATCTGTTTATCCTGGCACCATGATGCGCCGCATAGTAAATGCAGCCCATCTGTGGTGGCGCATGGGTAAACTTGCGTGACGCATCTTATCTGGTGCATCCATGCCGATTTGCAGGGATGCGCCAGCGGTCATAAATCTGCCCCTATATATGTGGTGTAAGCGGATCAAGGTGTGGTTTCTATTGAGAATTTGCAAAGCCCCACAAACTTGTGAATTTGAGGACATTCACAAACCTTCTCTAACACTTCCAACCCAGGAAATAGTCGGAGATATGTTCCAGAAAAGGCTAGATTAAATTGCATTCAAGAAGGAGAAAGGAACACCTCCCAACTTTGTGGGGGTTTAAAGGTAGTGATTTCTCAGTGAAGAAAAATATTTTCCATGTCAATTAGAAAAAGAAAAAAATGTGGAATTGAAATTCTGGGCTGACTTTCCCCAATGCCGGTTTAAACTCTATGTACATTAGTGTATTGGGGAAATAAACAACGTGACGTGACATTCACAGGAGCTCAGCGGGAAACCTCCAACTTCCACAGCCTCCCAAATGTACTATTGGCCATGTCTGTGAACTACAAAAAGTTGTAAACTTGTACCCCTTCATATGAGGACATCTATGAGGGCAGATTTTATTTATGGCTCAAGCACTTAGGCGCAGATTTACAAGCCCCCTGCACCACCACTACGTCACTTTTCGTACTGGTGGCGCAGGGGGCTCCTCCATATTTACAAGGAGAAGAAAAGCCACCCTGCGTGACTTTTCCTCTCTTCGTAAATATGGCCCCTTCACACGCAGCACTGTGCGTGGAAGGGGCATTCCATGGGTGTTGCTGTGGGTGTTCCCACGCAACACCCATGGAACAAGACACATCTCCATATTTACGAGAAATCGTCAATCTGGAGATGCGTGTGAATGCTACGCCACCCTAGAGCTGTCGTTGCGAGGCGCAGCGAGGAGAAGTGTTTTCATTTCTCCTCGTTTTTTCCTCTTTCAATGCGTGCTGCATTCTACAGCACGCATTGAAAGAAGAAAAAGCCTCTTGTGATTGTTTTTGTGCAAGAAGGTGTTCCGTCCTGCACACAAACAATCTCCCCACGACGCAGACATCCTTGCACCATGGTGCATGGGTGCCTGCACCGACGCAGGGCTGCAGTTTGTGCACCAGCGCAGGGGAAGCACAGAGATGCTACATATTCTTGTAAATATGTCGCATCTCTGTGCTTTCCAAACTAATGCAAAAACCACAGTTGATGGTCAGAATGCAGAACAATGTCATACATTCACCCCAGTACAGAGATCTGGGCCTAAATCCATCGTTTTTTTGCACTCCACACTACCCCAGTTCAGACATGGCCATATGCAAATCAGTCTGACCCTGTGCCTCATGGGAACAGTCCAGCCCGAACTGCCAAGCCATGCCTTCCCTGGACCGGAAACAAGCTTACGAGGACCGGTTTCTGGCATTCCAGCCGTCTTCAGCCCGGCTTGCTTGAATCCAGTGGTGTGGAGTGCATGGGACTCACGTCTGAGCATACCCATCCCACTCAGGGTGACAATTGCAAACCCCACAGTTGATGGACAGAATGCAGAACAATGTCATACATTCACCCCAGTACAGAGATGTGGGCCTAAATCCATCGTTTTTTTGCACTCCACACCACCCCAGTTCAGACATGGCCATATGCAAATCAGTATGACCCTGTGCCTCATGGGAACAGTCCAGCCCGAACTGCCAAGCCATGCCTTCCCTGGACCGGAAACAAGCTTCCGAGGACCGGTTTCTGGCATTCCAGCCGTCTTCAGCCCGGCTTGCTTGAATCCAGTGGTGTGGAGTGCATGGGACTCACGTCTGAGCATACCCATCCCACTCGGGGTGACAATTGCAAAAACCACAGTTGATGGACAGAATGCAGAACAATGTCATACATTCACCCCAGTACAGAGATCTGGGCCTAAATCCATCGTTTTTTTGCACTCCACACCACCCCAGTTCAGACATGGCCATATGCAAATCAGTCTGACCCTGTGCCTCATGGGAACAGTCCAGCCCGAACTGCCAAGCCATGCCTTCCTTGGACCGGAAACAAGCTTCTGAGGACCGGTTTCTGGCATTCCAGCCGTCTTCAGCCTGGCTTGCTTGAATCCAGTGATGTGGAGTGCTTGGGACTCACGTCTGAGCATACCCATCCCACTCGGGGTGCCAATTGCAAAAACGACAGTTGATGGACAGAATGCAGAACAATGTCATACATTCACCCCAGTACAGAGATCTGGGCCTAAATCCATCGTTTTTTTGCACTCCACACCACCCCAGTTCAGACATGGCCATATGCAAATCAGTCTGACCCTGTGCCTCATGGGAACAGTCCAGCCCGTACTGCCAAGCCATGCCTTCCCTGGACCGGAAACAAGCTTCCGAGGACCGGTTTCTGGCATTCCAGCCGTCTTCAGCCTGGCTTGCTTGAATCCAGTGATGTGGAGTGCTTGGGACTCACGTCTGAGCATACCCATCCCACTCGGGGTGCCAATTGCAAAAACGACAGTTGATGGACAGAATGCAGAACAATGTCATACATTCACCCCAGTACAGAGATCTGGGCCTAAATCCATCGTTTTTTTGCACTCCACACCACCCCAGTTCAGACATGGCCATATGCAAATCAGTCTGACCCTGTGCCTCATGGGAACAGTCCAGCCCGTACTGCCAAGCCATGCCTTCCCTGGACCGGAAACAAGCTTCCGAGGACCGGTTTCTGGTATTCCAGCCGTTTTCAGCCCGGCTTGCTTGAATCCAGTGGTGTGGAGTGCATGGGACTCACGTCTGAGCATACCCATCCCACTCGGGTGACAATTGCAAAAACCACAGTTGATGGACAGAATGCAGAACAATGTCATACATTCACCCCAGTACAGAGATCTGGGCCTAAATCCATCGTTTTTTTGCACTCCACACCACCCCAGTTCAGACATGGCCATATGCAAATCAGTCTGACCCTGTGCCTCATGGGAACAGTCCAGCCTGAACTGCCAAGCCATGGCTTCCCTGGACCGGAAACAAGCTTCCGAGGACAGGTTTCTGGCATTCCAGCCGTCTTTAGCCCGGCTTGCTTGAATCCATTGGTGTGGAGTGCATGGGACTCAGTCTGAGCATACCCATCCCACTCGGGGTGACAATTGCAAAAACCACAGTTGATGGACAGAATGCAGAACAATGTTTTACATTCACCCCAGTACAGAGATCTGGGCCTAAATCCTTCATTTTTTTGCACTCCACACCACCCCAGTTCAGACATGGCCATATGCAAATCAGTCTGACCCTGTGCCTCATGGGAACAGTCCAGCCCGAACTGCCAAGCCATGCCTTCCCTGGACCGGAAACAAGCTTCCGAGGACCGGTTTCTGGCATTCCAGCCGTCTTAAGCCCGGCTTGCTTGAATCCAGTGGTGTGGAGTGCATGGGACTCACGTCTGAGCATACCCATCCCACTCGGGGTGACAATTGCAAAAACGACAGTTGATGGACAGAATGCAGAACAATGTCATACATTCACCCCAGTACAGAGATCTGGGCCTAAATCCATCGTTTTTTTGCACTCCACACCACCCCAGTTCAGACATGGCCATATGCAAAACAGTCTGACCCTGTGCCTCATGGGAACAGTCCAGCCCGAACTGCCAAGCCATGCCTTCCCTGGACCGGAAACAAGCTTCCGAGGACCGGTTTCTGGCATTCCAGCCGTCTTCAGCCCGGCTTGCTTGAATCCAGTGGTGTGGAGTG
The DNA here is from genome assembly GCF_964263255.1 of Lissotriton vulgaris. Classification (NCBI taxonomy): domain Eukaryota; kingdom Metazoa; phylum Chordata; class Amphibia; order Caudata; family Salamandridae; genus Lissotriton; species Lissotriton vulgaris. The sequence goes on from NC_141699.1 coordinate 194,234,619, forward strand.
CATGGGACTCACGTCTGAGCATACCCATCCCACTCGGGGTGACAATTGCAAAAACCACAGTTGATGGACAGAATGCAGAACAATGTCATGCATTCACCCCAGTACAGAGATCTGGGCCTAAATCCATCGTTTTTTGCACTCCACACCACCCCAGTTCAGATATGGCCATATGCAAATCAGTCTGACCCTGTGCCTCATGGGAACAGTCCAGCCCGAACTGCCAAGCCATGCCTTCCCTGGACCGGAAACAAGCTTCCAAGGACCGGTTTCTGGCATTCCAGCCGTCTTCAGCCCGGCTTGCTTGAATGCAGTGGTGTGGAGTGCATGGGACTCACGTCTGAGCATACCCATCACACTTGGGGTGACAATTGCAAAAACCACAGTTGATGGACAGAATGCAGAACAATGTCATACATTCACCCCAGTACAGAGATCTGGGCCTAAATCCATCGTTTTTTGCACTCCACGCCACCCCAGTTCAGACATGGCCATATGCAAATCAGTCTGACCCTGTGCCTCATGGGAACAGTCCAGCCCGAACTGCCAAGCCATGCCTTCCCTGACCGGAAACAAGCTTCCAAAAAACGGTTTCTGGCATTCCAGCCGTCTTCAGCCCGGCTTGCTTGAATCCAGTGGTGTGGAGTGCATGAGACTCAAGTCTAAGCATACCCATCCCATTTGGGGTGACAATTGCAAAAACCACAGTTGATGGACAGAATGCAGAGCAATGTCATACATTCACCCCAGTACAGAGATCTGGGCCCAAATCCATCGTTTTTTTGTACTCCACACAACCCCAGTTCAGACATGGCCATATGCAAATCAGTCTGACCCTGTGCCTCATGGGAACAGTCCAGCCCGAACTGCCAAGCCATGCCTTCCCTGGACCGGAAACAAGCTTCCGAGGACCGGTTTCTGGCATTCCAGCCGTCTTCAGCCCAGCTTGCTTGAATTCAGTGGTGTATAGTGCATGGGACTCACGTCTGAGCATACCCATCCCACTCGGGGTGACAATTGCAAAAACCACAGTTGATGGACAGAATGCAGAACAATGTCATACATTCACCCCAGTACAGAGATCTGGGCCTAAATCCATCGTTTTTTTGCACTCCACGCCACCCCAGTTCAGACATGGCCATATGCAAATCAGTCTGACCCTGTGCCTCATGGGAACAGTCCAGCCTGAACTGCCAAGCCATGCCTTCCCTGGACCGGAAACAAGCTTCTGAGGACCGGTTCCTGGCATTCCAGCCGTCTTCAGCCCGGCTTGCTTGAATCCAGTGGTGTGGAGTGCATGGGACTCACGTCTGAGCATACCCATCCCACTCGGGGTGACAATTGCAAAAACCACAGTTGATGGACAGAATGCAGAACAATGTCATACATTCACCCCAGTACAGAGATCTGGGCTTAAATCCATCGTTTTTTTTGCACTCCACACCACCCCAGTTCAGACATGGCCATATGCAGATCAGTCTGACCCTATGCCTCATGGGAACAGTCCAGCCCGAACTGCCAAGCCATGCCTTCCCTGGACCGGAAACAAGCTTCCGAGGACCGGTTTCTGGCATTCCAGCCGTCTTTAGCCCGGCTTGCTTGAATCCAGTGTTGTGGAGTGCATGGGACTCACGTCTGAGCATACCCATCCCACTCGGGGTGACAATTGCAAAAACCACAGTTGATGGACAGAATGCAGAACAATGTCATACATTCACCCCAGTACAGAGATCTGGGCCTAAATCCATCGTTTTTTTGCACTCCACACCACCCCAGTTCAGACATAGCCATATGCAAATCAGTCTGACCCTGTGCCTCATGGGAACAGTCCAGCCCGAACTGCCAAGCCATGCCTTCCCTGGACCGGAAACAAGCTTCCGAGGACCGGTTTCTGGCATTCCAGCCGTTTTCAGCCCGACTTGCTTGAATCCAGTGGTGTGGAGTGCATGGGACTCACGTCTGAGCATACCCATCCCACTCGGGGTGACAATTGCAAAAACCACAGTTGATGGACAGAATGCAGAACAATGTCATACATTCACCCCAGTACAGAGATCTGGGCCTAAATCCATCGTTTTTTTGCACTCCACACCACCCCAGTTCAGACATGGCCATATGCAAATCAGTCTGACCCTGTGCCTCATGGGAACATTCCAGCCCGAACTGCCAAGCCATGCCTTCCCTGGACCGGAAACAAGCTTCCGAGGACCGGTTTCTGGCATTCCAGCCGTCTTCAGCCCGGCTTGCTTGAATCCGGTCCTTGGATGCTTGATTCCGGTCTAGGAAAGACATGGCTTGGTAGTTCGGGCTGGACTGTTCCCATGAGGCACAGGGTCAAGGCTGATTTGTATATAGCCGTTGTCTGACCTAGGGTGGTGTGGAGTGCAAAAAAACGATGGATTTAGGCCCAGATCTTTGTACTGGGGTAAATGTAAGACATTGTTCTGCATTCTGTCCATCAACTGTGTTTTTTGCAATTTTCACCCCAAGTGGGCTGGGTATGCTTAGTCGTGAGTCCCAGGCTCTCCACATCACTGGAGTCAAGCTATCCAGGCTGAAGAAGGCTGATAGCCAGAAACCGGTCCTTGGATGCTTGATTCCGGTCTAGGAAAGACATGGCTTGGTAGTTCGGGCTGGACTGTTCCCATGAGGCACAGGGTCAAGGATGATTTGCATATAGCCATTGTCTGACCTAGGGTGATGTGGAGTGCAAAAAAACGATGGATTGAGGCCCAGATCTTTGTACTGGGGTGAATGTAAGACATTGTTCTGCATTCTGTCCATCAACTGTGTTTTTTGCAATTTTCACCCCGAGTGGGCTGGGTATGCTCAGACGTGAGTCCCAGGCTCTCCACATCACTGGAGTCAAGCTATCCAGGCTGAAGAAGGCTGATAGCCAGAAACCGGTCCTTGAATGCTTGATTCCGGTCTAGGAAAGACATGGCTTGGTAGTTTGGGCTGGACTGTACCCATGAGGCACAGGGTCAATGCTGATTTGCATATAGACATTGTCTGACCTAGGGTGGCGTGGAGTGCAAAAAAACGATGGATTTAGGCCCAGATCTTTGTACTGGGGTGAATGTAAGACATTGTTCTGCATTCTGTCCATCAACTGAGTTTTTTGCAATTTTCACCCCGAGTGGGCTGGGTATGCTCAGATGTGAGTCCCAGGCTTCCACATCACTGGAGTCAAGCAATCCAGGCTGAAGAGGGCTGATAGACAGAAACCGGTCCTTGGATGCTTGATTCCGGTCTAGGAAAGACATGGTTTGGTAGTTCGGGCTGGACTGTTCCCATGAGGCACAGGGTCAAGGCTGATTTGCATATAGCCATTGTCTGACCTAGGGTGGTGTGGAGTGCAAAATAACGATGGATTTAGGCCCAGATCTTTGTACTGGGGTGAATGTAAGACATTGCTCTGCATTCTGTCCATCAACTGTGTTTTTTGCAATTTTCACCCCGAGTGGGCTGGGTATGCTCAGACGTGAGTTCCAGGCTGTCCACATCACTGGAGTCAAGCTATCCAGGCTGAAGAAGGCTGATAGCCAGAAACCGGTCCTTGGATGCTTGATTCCGGTCTAGGAAAGACATGGCTTGGTAGTTCGGGCTGGACTGTGCCCATGAAGCACAGGGTCAAGGCTGATTTGCATATAGCCATTGTCTGACCTAGGGTGGTGTGGAGTGCAAAAAAACGATGGATTTAGGCCCAGATCTTTGTACTGGGGTGAATGTAAAACATTGTTCTGCATTCTGTCCATCAACTGTGTTTTTTGCAATTTCCAAACTAATGCAGCACGGCGCAGCAAAATGACTTGCTGCCCCTTGATGCATTACTTTGTTGTAAATCTGCCCCATGGTTTTCAGTTAATGGTGAGGCCTCCTCCAAGTTGCCAGCAATAGGTTCAAGGTGGACAATGGAAGTTTTTAGCATGGAGTCCTGCTTCACAGAAAAATATTTTACATTTGGTTTAATAAAATGGATTGGGAAGATCTACCTTGGTAATAATGTGTGAATATTTTGTCAGACAAAGTGGAATGTAATTGGACATGGAGGGTCCGATTCACAAAGAAAACTACAAAAGCAAGGGCAGAGGTTTATGACTCTACCCAAATGTTTACACATTTTTACCAATTTCTCAAAACACATACATACGACCGGAAAGCTTTACCAGGTGCATGTTTCCAGGGATAGTATTGTGTGTGATGTTTTTTTCTAAGCATTAGTGGCATTGGAACATGTGAGTTTTATTAGCAGTTAGCCAACTGCATGTGCACAGCAGTGGGAGCTGGCCTCCGCCTCCTGCATGAAGTTCAACAGCCTCCAGCCCCGAATCCTTCACTACTGCTCATTCGGCCCGCCCACATTAGTGGCAATCAGGCTGTTTCTGTCTGTCGCCGCATAGGCTGATGCTGCTCCTCTGTGGCTGGAGCACTCGGTCCTAGGGAGGTTTCGCCTGACAGGGGACTACACATTTCATTTTGTGATATCTAACCTCTTCAGCATTAAAACAGATATAAGACTGAAATCACAGCCTCAGTGAAAGCAAAGAAGGACTTCCCACTTAATAAGCAAGCTGGATCTCCAAAGCATTGAATAAGAGCAGCCATCTTGTAATGGCTTGCGTACTATACAAGCCTAACCTACTCCACTTGTTTCTACTATGAGGGTCTACATGAGGTCAGAACTACAGTCTCCTTACCAATGACACCTACAAAGACAATTTAAAAACATTTGCCGCAATTTCCTTCTGCCCAGGAAATCGGTGGTCAATGACTAATCCTAATTTACCATATTCTGCCCCAACACCCCAACCAAGCCATGATGCACTACCACTCTTGCGACCGCACTGCACCCCCGACCAAGCTAAGATGACTCACCACACAACACTGTTGTGCTGCACCTCCCCTACAACTTCTTCCCTCCTGAATCCTCATGGTCCGAACTCCTTCACCAACACCCTCCCCCAACCTCTCTCCCACAGCAGCCAAAAAACTTTAAACATAAATTGATTAAGCAACACCCTAAAGTACTCTACCACAACGCCTATAAAGCAGCTAAGAGAACTGACCTAATTTTCTTCACCACCCAACCTGTGAAATGGACCGCAACACTAGGAAAATACCTGCAAATTACTGAAGCCACTAACACCTCACATGCATGCAATCTAACAATCTCTAACTTGCCCATGTTTAAAGGCAAAGCCACCAAGACCAACTTCATAAACAGGACCATCATGATACAAGCCAAGTGTGCCAACCTACACACGTTTGAATCCATAGTCGCCATGGTGAAAAATACCATATTAAGGCCACAAATCTATTACCCTCTAGGCACTCTATCCCACAAAACAAAATTAAACACTCTGAGTTGCATCACGAACCCCACTCTCTCTCCTACCACTCACTCTCACCTCAACGGCACTGGGCATGGAAGTAAGGTGCAAGGAGCGAGCCACAAACACAGGAGAAGGACTACTCTACTCCTGCGTGACACAGGGAGTAAATGTGGCAACACTTCTAGTATGTCTGGATGACCGAGCATACAACAGGTTTCTCAAGTTTTCAACAACATTCAAACTGAGGACTAATAAGCATATTTGATGACATTACTAATTGTGGGGATCCGCTTTCACTCCACATCCATTCCCCTGCTGGTCCGGAGACAGGGGAAGAGTCACGACCTCTGCCTGCCCTCTTTGCGGCACGTAGCCACCAATGTCAGAACTTTGCGCCAGGAAGCACTACTTAATCAGCCGTGGGCTCCCGCAGCACCGGACCCGCTTTCACTCCGCATCCATTCCCCTGCTGGTCCGGAGACCGGGGGGGAGAGTCACGACCTCTGCCTGCCCTCTTTGCGGCACGTAGACGCCAATGTCAGCTCTTCGTGGCAGGAGGCTCTACTTAATCAGCAGCGGGCTCCCGCAGTGCGGGACCTGCTTTCACTCTGCATCCGTTCCCCTGCTGGTCAGGAGACCGGGGGAAGAGTCATGACCTCTGCCTGCCCTCTATGCGACTCGTGGCCGCCAACATCAGCACATCGCGCCAGGAGGCGCTACTTAATCGGCCGCAGGCTCCCGCAGTGCAGGATTCTCGCGGGAGCGCCCGGGCCACACCCAGGCCAAGGGCAGGCCTGACTGCGCCCGTCAGAGCCTAAAGGAAGCTGGGCTGGGCCCACTCTCGTGGTCTTTTCATCTGGCTACATCATTCCAGCAACAGTGTATTTGGGAGATATGTCGTAGTCCACCGATGAACCCTAGCCAAGTAAGTCTCTGGTGGTCTCTGGTTGTATTTGGTTGTCGCCTTTTATCTTTGGGGGGTTGACTTGGTCCCCAAATGGCCAAACGGAAGCAAATGGGTGATAGAGAGAGTACACCGAGGTCTCTTCCAAATTCCACATTGGACAGCTAATTGACGCATGCTGCTAGAGCCCTGGACAAAGAAATTCTAGGTTGAACATCGATTGTCTTTGGAGGTTGGTTCCCTAGTTGCTCCAAACTCAGATCAAATTCTGAATAAAATGCCAGGGGATACAGAAATGGAAATTCTGGCCAGCACATATTCAGCAGGCGATCTTGTAACCCCTGCAGACCACTCATACCCACCCATTTCAACCACACCCACTTTAAGTGAATTGCCAGCTAAGAGGAAGAGGAAAATTAAAAATCAGGAACCTCCGTCAAGAACTAGTACTAGAGAAAAAAACTAAATGAAGGGACTGCTGCATGAAGGGAACTCGAATATTTAAAATAAAACAGTGTCAGGACCCAATCCTACGTCATCAGTCCATAAAGCCCTATCTTAGCAAGATATAGACACATTAATCATGCACCTTGATAACCTACTTGTAAAAAATCTTGCACCAATTTTGGCAAGGTTGGACAAACTAGAAATGAGTGTGGGTGTTAACAACAAAAATGTAAACTAATTGCTGGGTGGCTGGATCAGTAGATTCTAGAAGTTCTGATCACCCTGTTCCGGAGGAGGGGGATGGGAGGTTATGAGTCCATTAGACAGTCTAATGTTGTAGCTGGTAATGTTGTAAAACTTCCCAACCTGCTCCAGCAAATATTGCAAGGGAAAATGCAAATGACTTTAAGGAAGGTATACCCAAAGCAGAATACACAAGGATGAGGGTAGAGGCTATTGAAGACCGCACCTGACAAATGAACAGTGTCACAAAGTATCAAGTAGTGCAAAAAACCAAGTGTTGTGTGGCGTTTTAGGCTCCGAGTGAAATTTCATGATTCATGCCCTTATATAGGTACAATTCACATTTCCCTAGTATAGGCATAGAAATCAAGCCCTTATTTAGACAGGACCCATGCAGACCAAATACAGGCATAGCTACTTCCACCCGTACCAAACGTCACAACGATTTCTTGGAAAAACGGCTTAAGCAGTCAGGGACCTTCCCTGGCTTGAATATTGATTTATCCAAGAACTCATGTACTTTGCAAAGAACGACTATTCCCTAGGGCATAGGTCTTCAAACTGTGGGGTGCAGCATCCCCTCAGGGGGAGGGCGTGCACTCCACTCTGCCACTTCATCTTTCATTGTTGATTCCAGGCGTGCACGCCTATTAGGCTGATAGTGCTTCAGCAGCCCCCCGCTGTTGTGTGTCTCAGCCGGGCTGATGCTACAGCTCCAGCTGCTGTGCGCATATTTCAGGAGCCCCTTATGGGCTACTCAAGGTGTGAAGACAAGCGCTTCAACGCCTCAGTAGTAAGCGCTATATAAATGCAATTACAACATTATAGTACCATTTAAAGAATTCTAAGCTGTCAGAAAACGCTTGGTGCAACGAGTCGCCAACTGTGAAGGACAAACAAATCTTTGCTGCCCTCTTGCAGGATTTCAAGGGGGCTTGGTAAACTGTGCTTAGGCAAATAATGGCATATTCAGAACTAAATAACTGGCTGGGTAAATAACACAGTGCCCTAATCATTGGGAAGCCCCACGGCCGGCAATGCTGTTCATGCAAATATTTATGAGCGAGGAGGAGACGTTAACCCCAAAATAGAAAAAGTATTTTTTATGTTACCAGAAAAACTTTTCACGATCACGTGTGTGTGTGTGGGGGGGGGGCTGATTGTCACTGCAACAGTTTGTCATCGGTTTTATTAGTATTATTGTTAGTAACTGCAATATGATTACTATCACATTATTGTCATCGATAGCAGTAGTATTGTCATTATTTTGTCATCATCATCTTTAGCGGTTTGTAATGCACTTGTGACAACACAACATGTTTTTTTTTGTTTTATACAGCAAAAACTCGACCCAAAGCCATTAGAGCACTTTGCATGAGCACCAGTTACCAGCAGAGAGGGGGGAGTATGTGGAAATGCATTCGGGGCGGAGGCGTTTAATGTGTGGCATGAGAAGTGGACACAGTATCATTTTATTATAACTTTTCAACATGATGCACAGCAGCCACACTGAGCTACAACATAGCTTGAAGACATTGCATGTGTGGTAAAGGCATCTACGTGGAAAAGGCATGCTCTGGCTAAACACTTATAAAGTACCAAAGGCGAGACCTATTGGCTATGCCAATGCTTGTTAAATAAAGCAATTTTATTTTAAATGCAGCCCGTTTTTCTGAAAGGAAAAGGTGATGCATTTCAAAAAGAAAAATTAAAAGCTACCTTTTCATTTTTAAAGAGTAGGCAGTTGTCCATGGGACCACTGACTGCGCTTACAAAACGTTGGTGCTCACGTTCACAGAGGGGAAGTAGTCCCTTGGGGACCCCTTGTTTGCAAATGGGTGATCACCTCTTTCACAGAGTCAGTAAAATATATATATTTTGCGACCGCATTCCGGTCGCAGAACATTCATACATGCCTGTGACTCAATATTTGGAAGGGATGCCCTTGGCACGCCCCTTCCTCATACCAACTCGCAAACCCGATTGTGCGAGTCAGTAATAGGTTACTGACTCGCAAAATAGGGTTAGTACATGATGGAAGCCATTTTAGCAGTTGCAAACGGCCAGGTTCTCCATTTGCGACTGCTAAAAATGGTAGTACATGTGTCCCTAAGTGCTTTGTTACCTCATTCAGTTCTATTTACTCCTATTTACTTCTGCTTTAGGGTTGGCCTTGCTAATCCAACAAACAGTAGAATCCATACCTCTTTTCTGGATATCCACAGTGAATATTTATGATGTTCTCATGCAGACCTGGGTTCTAACTCGTAAGTTCACACTGGTAGAGACGACTACAGACAGATTTGCCGTTTGTGAAAAAGGCCTTTGTTTCAGAAGCAAGTTGAGAGCACAAACACAACATTCTTCGGTTTAGACGTACATTCTAAACTGACGTAACATAACTACATTCTAACATGGTCAAAGTAGCCCATTTCTTCTCCCCTGATACACCACTCACCAGAGGCGCAACTAGAGCCAAAATTCAGTGGGGGGGGGGGGGGGGGGGAGTTGGCGGGGGTGGAAGGCTAATTCTTCCACCAATAGGCAGAGTGGAGATGCAGGGCCTCTTAGAAGGGGTGAAAAACAACGAAGCCTCATTAACACGGAAATGGTCTTTTAAAGACCTGTGAAGTACTGAGGTGAGGCTGTGTGTGTGCACCCGGGAAGCTGTTTCGGCCCGGCTGACATACACGACGCGGGGGGGGGGGCGCTGAGCCCAATGGGTGTTGCGCGCCTGCCACTCACACCCATGAGGTTCTAAAATACGTCTTAACATCAACTTCAAAAATATGTCTACCGTTTAGCCTTCTGTTTATTTCCTCAGTCTTGATTTCCTTCCAAATTCCTGTCCAGCTAGCCCACGCTGGGCCAACGCTGCATCCTCTTGCTTTTTGTTAGGGTCTCTCCTTCACTTTTCTGTTTCTAACCTGCTCCCCCCTCGCTCAGTCTGGGCTCTCTCTTCCTATTTGCCTCTTGTGACAAAACTTAATGTGCCAATAACCCCCCTGCCCAACCAATTTGTAACATAGCCTGACAGTCTTTGCCAGAGTGAGAGTTTGCCTTGGCTCCTCTGAGGGATTGTGAAAATTCGTCTGTGAAGGCAAGAGGGCATTGCTCTGCTGAGGGACTGTGATAATCTATCTGTGCATGTGTGGGCTTCACACACATGCATAGATGTGCATGTGTGAGGGCTCAAAGACAGAGACACGTGTGTCTTTGAGCCCTCGCATCTCTGTGCTGAAAAGGCAATTCCTCCCCCCTCCAAAAGGGACCTACCTTTAATGAGAACAACTCCAGACATGTTTGCTGCCTCTAAACCAAGCATTGGCAAAGCCAATAGGTCTCAGCAATCAGTGGTAATACATTTGTGGATATCAATAAAAACAGCCCCTGAGCCATACACAAATGCACTTACATTGCCATCGTCTGTAGCTATCTGATTGCTGAGACATATTGGCTTTGCCAATGCTTAATATGATATCTTGTCTAGGGCAAAGATGTGGCGCAATAGCCGAGCTGATGACTGTGGAGCTGGGGAACCAGGTTCAATTCTTGGTGTCTGCTCAACATCCTGTGATTCTGGGAATATCACTTTATCGCCCTGTGCTTACAAAAAATGAATGTGCGCTTGTGTAATGTGAATGATGCTCCTGTAAAGCACTCCAATACCTTTGGGTCATGTTCGCACTATATAAACCTGCAAAAAATAGATTACAAAATTGTAAGCACTCCAGTTTCCAGGTACTACTCAAAACTGGAAGTGGAGCTCTTTATTTAATATTATTTGCCCTTACCACCTGGGCTCTGCAGGAGGGAATGGTCATCAATGATGCAGAGTACCAGCTTCCAGAACTTTTTTGTCAGGTGGTGGTGGTGGTGGGGGGGGCTCGACATGTAAAAAGGTTTAGATGGGGGGGCTCAGCTGACAAAAGTTTGAAGACCTTTGCCCTAGGCGTTCTTTCCTGACGTTATTATGCCCGACTTTACGTCAAACTATGGCATTCCTAGACACCTTCAAGGTATAAATATACCTTCACTTGCTCTAGCAAGACACGGTGGTTTGGAGCAGTTCGACTATCTACTTGCCCGACGCAGCTCGCTACAGCAAGTACCGAAGGAAGCCGACCCTCCAGCAGACGCACTGATCGAGACACTGCTTTTCTCTCGCCGAGAATCCAGCTCCATTGTTTCCAAGCTCCCCTTGCGGGGTGTTGGGAAATTGAGTCCCGAGACAGAGATACCAGACCTCCTTCATTCTAACAAGGTATGGAGCTGATTAGAACCTAGAGAAACCTTTGGTAGATTCTTGGCAAAAACAACTAAAACCTATGCTACACAATACTTACTTCTTCCCGCGTACTAGACTTAGGTTAGGTACATTGGGGTAGGCGTATTTTAGAAGCACCAGTTGAGTATTTTTAGTCATTGTTATTTATGTATGTATTTGTATATGGCTTAAAAAACATACAATGCTTTTACAGTATTATTTTATAATATTGTTCTCGCTGTACGCATTATACTTTGCAGTCTGCTTAACGATTGTAGCAGCTCACTTCTCTTGTATGAGAAAGAAGACTGTTCAATAAACCCTTTTCATTGAAAATGCCCATCTCCCTATTTCTCTGCAACTCTGTAGAATCGAAGCATGCACGAGTGACTGAGTGAAATACTTATCTATTGTTTCCGCGACTCTAGTGATACATTTCTTATTCTTGGGAAACAAGGTTGACATGTTTATGCAGTTGTCAGAAACGAATCCCTTCTTGTGAATTCGAGAACGTTTCTAGTGACCTCTGAGCTAGCTGGCACTCACTATTAAGTTTAGTATATTCACTAGAGACCTAGCCGACCTCAGTCCTACGTCTAATCTATAGGATATATTATTCCAATGCGCAAAGCCTATTGGGAATATAGGAACTACACTACACAAGGAGCACTCACCTCTATGCTCCTTAACTAGGAACAAGTCCTACAAAAACATTTAAACAAGAGGGTTCAGCACAATACAACAATTTTTAGCAGTTCAACATCGGTATTTAGAGACAGTAGACAGATGGAAAAATATCCAGATCCAAGGTGTAAAAAGGATTTCTCTTTATTTCTTGTTTTCACAAAGGCAGAAGTTGTATAGTGCTGAACCTTCTTGTTTAAATACATCCCAAAGCAGGTCTATGAGGCAAACAGACCATCAAACTGGGGGAGGATTATTGGGAAGTTGTCCTAAAGTACGTCTAGCTACATATAATGCCAATGTTTCTGTATGTATTTATTTTCATTTATTTATTTATAAAGTTTTGTTTAGCGTGAACATGACCCTTATGGGTATCAGAGGGCTTCACAATGATGGGTGAGAGGGATACAGCATTGGGAAGCAAAAACATTTGTTGATTACATAATTATACAATGCGGTGCAAGAATCCAGTAGGTGTCGGAAACCTTCACATAAGGTTAGGGTGGATACAGCAATGGGTGAGGAACATTCAAACATATATAAGTACAATGCATGCTAAACAATCGTATTCCAGAGTGTATAATCATGCCCAAAGTCAATCAAGATGAGCTAATAGAGGGAAGCAATGTGGTCTACTAGTCAAGGCCTATTAAGGCATGAACTTGAGCATTAGGATTTTTTTTACTTCTTTTTTGAAGGAAGCGTTCCAGGAGATTGTACTGATTTCTGGAGGAAGAGAGTTCCAAATCTTTGGGGCAATGCAAGAGAAGGCTCCGTTACTCATTCTCTTTTTGTGGAAAAGCTGTGGTTTCAGGAGCATTGTACCTGCACTTCGTGATGCTCTTCAGCCCCCTGATAGTCCTAGTTTTTGAGCCAGGTAGATGGGGGTCTTGAAGTGGAGGGCTTTGTGCGTCATGCAGGCAATTTTCAGGGGAATTCTGGCCTTGTATGGTAACCAGTTTAGGGACTTTAGGGCTGGGGAAATGTGTTCTTTTCTTTTTGTCCCATTAATCAGCCTTGCTGCGGCATTAAGGGAAGCCCTTCACAGGGCCAAGCTCAGTTTGGGGGGACTACATAGTGTGGAACTGCCGTAGTCTAGTTTTGGCAAAACTAAAGCTTGTACCGCCATTTGAAATCTTTCTGTGGAAGGAATGGTTTGAGATTCCTTAGTATACTCAACTGATGTTTGACTCCCTTGCTTGCATTGCTGATATGGTTCTTCATATTCATGTGCAAGTCTAGTGTGATTCAGAGCGATTTAGCTGACTCAATAATGTGGGGGGAACAGTTGAAGGCAGTGAGGTGTTATTGTTGTAAATGGAAATGGTGACTATTGCATTGTAGAGTGACGAGGGCAAGGCTGTAAGTTTGAGGCTGTACTGTGTTTTTCTGGTACCTGTTATACGAAGCATGGAGTAGAAGACATTCCTCGATTGTGCCCGTTTTCTGGTGTAGAATATCAAATCATTGGTTAATATCCCTTTATTTGCACAGACGTAAAAATCATAAATAAGAATTTTGTGTCAGATTTTTAGGAGCCTATGTTTGAGCTTCTTGGCTGTATTTTTAGAGAGATTGGGAGGGTAGTTGATCTTGAAGGTATGACTTACACCGCTCAGAACCCAATATATGGGGCCCTTTGCTTCATTTAGTATTTTCTACTATCACACGTGGTGGGGATATCCCGAGTCATGGAAAGGCACTGAAATTCTACCCATATTTAAAAAAGGGGACAAGGGAAACCCGGGACACTATAGGCCTATCAGTCTTATAGATTTATCTAAAAAAATATTCAGTAAAATGATTTTGACGCACCTCCAAGACTGGATGGAGGACTACTGTATACTTTCTCATCTTGAAAATGGCATTCTACTCAATAGATCGCTACTAACCAAGTTTGCAACTGCTTGCAAAGAAAAGGGTTTAGAAATAAACTGCACAATAACTAAGTTAATGGTTTTTAACCCGTATAAGTCAACAAAGAATAAATTGAGGTTAGATACCCAAAGGCTTGACCAGGTTAAGGTTTTTGACTATTTGGTGATTAGAGTTAGTGAGAACTTGCCATGAATTCCACAGATACAGAAGAGTGTGCTCTCTCTGCAACATGCAGATTGTGCTATAATTAAGAAAGCCAAAAGCTCCCCTTTTCATCCAATTTCACCAATTTTAGAAATACATCGGGCTAAAGGAAAGGGCGCAGCCTTATATGGTGCAGACCTATGAAGGTTGGAACAATTGAACCAATTAGAAGTATCAGAAAACACATTTTTACGAGCCATTTTAAACCTACCAAGGAATACGCCATTATTATCCCTCCGTCTAGACCTTGGACTAAGGTCTATTGTCCATTCTGCCATCCTGAAGGTACTTTTGTTCTGGATTAGACTCTGGACTAGCATGACGCAGATAACTGTCAAGGAGGCAACAGAAGAGCTCCTAACGTACCATAGTCAAACTGGGCACCTGGTATGGTTTAAAAAAGTAAAGGTCTGGCTCTACAAATTGAGACTGGGTTTCATGTGGGAGGATCCGAAATCTATTACTAAAAAAATGGGGTCCCATCTAAAAAACTGATTTTGGGTGCTCATTGATTCCTCATGTACTGAAGTTAGGATTACCAGTCCCCTAACAACCTGTTTTCCAGATATTAAAAGTTGTTTTAAGTTTGAATCCTATATGGATGAAATTGAACCCACCCTCAAGCATGAGCACTTTATATACAGTTCAGAACAGGGGTTCTTCCACTGAACGCATTGAGGAGTAACTGGAAGAATGCATCTGTAATCTCGCTATACCCCGTTTGCAATGCTAGCCCTGAAACACTACAGCACTCTATATTTTTCTGTCCGTCTTCTGCAAATTTGAGAAAAACCTGGATTATTCCGGCTTGTTGTGTGCAATCCTTCTCGCGCCCGAAAGATGCACTGTGTGTCTTTACATCAGATACAACTAAGTGGCTTGTCTTTACATTAACTAGATACTTGCTCTAGGCATGGTGGAGAAGGGCAAAATCCGGATTGAGCACTTGTCATAAAATTGGGGCTACTACTGGGGAAGTAAGAACCTAGACGCCACTGTTGATCGGAAATTTATTTTGTGGCCTGTGATTAAACCCGATAGTATGGCACTTTCCCACCTCCTCTTTCCCTTTTTATTTTACCAAAATTTAAATATCATGGGTTTTAAATAATTATCATGTTTTTATCATATTCTATTTTTACTTCTGTCAGGAAATTGAAATTGATGTCCTCTTTTTAATTGTGTGTTTTAAGCCTAAATTGAATTTTGTATACAAATAAGTAAGAAAATGTTGTTTATTTTTTCTTTTAACTGAATTCAATGTGTTAATATGAATTTGTATGTTTAATGAGATGTTTTTTATGTATGATCATGTTATTGATCGAAATAAACTACTACTACTACCTGCACATTACTGAAGCCACTAACACCTCATATGCACGCATTCTAGCACTCTCTAACCTGCCCATGTTTAAAGGTAAATCCACCAAGACCACCTTCATAAATGGGACCATCATGATACTAGCCAATTGTGCCAACTTAGGCACTTTTTAATCCATATTCTCCATGGTAAAAAACATCATATTAAGGCTACACATCTATTCCCCTCTAGACACTCTCCCCCACAAAACAAAATAAAACACTCCTGAGTCACAACATAAACCCCACTCTTTCCCCTACCACTCACTCTCACCTCACTGAAACACTCACAACTCACACCACAAATTCGGCTCACTCCCACACAACACACCTTACCCCCACCCCAGTCGGGACAGAACCCAATATAACGGGAGGTTACTGATCCGCTTGACTGCCCCTAGAGTGTAAAATAGGGGACACTTCCATCAATTCTACCACCCCAACCCTCCAATTCTTCCTTCACCCAGTCCTCCTCACAGTCCTCACAGTCTTCGCTCCCTTTTCCCTCCCTCCCAGACCTCTCAGGATGTTAACAAAGCTGCCCATGACCCAAACCCTCACTGCCTACCCTCTGTGCACACCAATGCATTGAGGACATCATCCCAAAGCGACAGATGCAACTTACCCACCAGTCCCACCGCTATTAACAAAAAACTAAGGCACACCTCCAACTGCTCAACCACTCACTCTCTGACTCCAGCTCACACAGGCATGCGCTTAAGGACTCTGATCAACCCCACCTCCCACAGCATAACGCGACTCTCCGATTCAGGGACACAGACTAGAGACATCCTCCCCTGCACAACAATAAATGACCCACTCGCACTTCTTCCACACAAAAGCCAATGCTCAAGCAGAATCTTAATGAGAGACGAACCTCCACTGAGAACCAACTAGAAAGTCTACTACAAGGGGTCAACCTCATAATAAAAAACCTAACCATAGGTTCAATTCCCACCCAGCACCCTCATTCCCACTACACACAACAGCACACAACTCCTAAGCAGAGTGAACACAACCAGGCAGCTGGACCACAACACCCCTCAACAACAAAGCCAGGAGGCCTAAAAGAAAAATCCCCATCATGTCAATGAGGGAAGCAGCAGAGCTTGCCAAATCCTACAGCCCAGCATTTAATAGGCACAACCGCTCATCAAAAATCCAGGTTATAACGGGACTAGGAAGAAACCCCACGCCAATGAGCAGACCACCAATGCATCTCGTCAATATTTTACTGACCTCCTCCCCCCAAAGTTTGACTAACCTCAGAGAGACCAAATTCATGCTTATAAACTGCAGATCAGCAACCAGACATGCAACAGAAATAGCAGAAACAATCTTAAATTGCAACGTTGATATCGCATTCATTACAGAAACGTGGCTAATGATTCCTCCTATCTGATCATAGACATGCTAGTTCCACCAGGATTCTCGATCATCAGGAAAGACCGGAAGAACTACAATGGTGGAGGTATTGCCATTATCCATAAAAACAACATCAACATGAGTGTAATAGACACCTTCTCCAAGAATACATATAAACATTTCAGCTCCACCATAAGGATAAAAGGCAACACAACAATGAACTGTCATCTTCTCTACCAACCACCGGGTAATGCACTATCCATTGGCGAACACCTAATGTCAAATGTCAAGTGTCAAAGGCTTTTATATAGCGCAACAAATCACCAAAAGAGGTCTCAGGGCGTTTGGCAAAAAAAAGACGGCAACAACCCTGAGGGAATATAGACCGTGACAAAGCATTAATTAGGGAAGAGCCAGGTCTTCAAGCTCTTACGGAAAGCTTGGTGATTGGAGAGAGACCAGAGATGCGCAGGTAACTTATTCCACAATTGCGGAGCTAAGTACGAAAAAGCCCTGCCACCATTTCTGGAAGTGCGAGCTTTAGGCTGGGAAAGTAGAGACTTCGAGCTGGAGCGCAAGGTTCTGGAAGGTCTATACCAGACTAGTTTTTTTTGCAAGGTATATGGGGCCTGTGCCATGAAGAAATTTATGAGTGAGGCTCAGGATCTTAAATTGGCATCTCTGGCGCACAGGAAGCCAGTGCAATTTTTTGAGAGTAGGAATGGATGCAGAGCGTGGAGGTAGGCCCAGTACCAGTCTTGCGGCCGTGTTCTGAACAATTTGCAATTTGGTCAATAGGCCCTCATTAATCGAAACGAACATAGCGTTTCCATAGTCTAAACGGCTAATGATAAGCCCCTGAACCAAAGGCTTTCTTGTCTCCAAAGGAAGCCATTTAAAGATTTTGCGTAACTGTCTAAGAATTCCATAACAGATTCCAGAAACTTGATTGACATGAGCTTTCATAGAGAGAGCACTGTCAAGCATAATGCCCAAATCGCGTACCACTTCTTTAGGTTCTGGGCACAGGCCCAGTTCATGATGCCACCATTCTTGAGACCAGATAGTTTTGGCCTTACCAAATAGCAAAATTTCAGTCTTGCTATAATTGAGTTGGAGCTTATTATCACTCATCCAATTACTAATGTGAATCATGCATTGCTTGAACCTTACACAGGTGTCAAAAGACTGAGAACTGCAGGTGATTAACACCTGCGTATCATCAGCATATGATACTGTAGAAAAGCCATAAGATTTTATAATGTTGGCTAAAGAGGTCAAATACAAGTTGAACAACAGGGGACTGAGAATTGACCTCTGGGGCACCCCCACGGTAAGAGGGATGTTCTTGGATGCCAGGGTGTTCATCTTGAGATAGGTATAACGTCCAGTAAGATAATCCCTGAACCAGGCTAGGGCGTTGCCCCTGACACCATTCTCCCACAGCCGATGTATCAAAATGCTGTGGGAGATGGTGCCAAAGGCCGCCAATAGATCTAACAGGACCAAAATGGCAGACTCCCCTCTATCCAGGGAGAGTAGGATGTTATCACCTAGCAGATTTGATTGCACACTGCTCACTCTCACATTCCCACAACATCATCCTAGGTGACCTTAAAGTCCACCTGAACGATACAAGAAACACCCTAATCCAATCCCTCAATGACCTACTACTCAATAACAACCTCTCCCAGCATTACAAAGTTAGCATCCACATTAAAGGTGCCACCCAGGATACTATCATAGTGCAGGAAGATACACCGACATCATCCCTGTCAACTGGTCGAAACATCACCTCATCTTATTTCACATCAACAAAGTATCTCCTCTCCCAACTCGTATTTAAAAAACTCTCCAATGGAAGAGAAACAGCAGACAAGTTCCTCTACAAGGCTTTGAAGAAAAAATGGCGTCTCTACTGCCCCCTTCATCAGAAAACCTCTCAACAACAGAATTCACCCCCACTACAACTCAACAATGTCCTCCATCCTGTACCAAGTAGCACCTCTGAATCTGAAAAAGGTGAGAAAAACTCCCTCAAGATCTTGGTTCAACAAAGACCTCTACAAGGAAAGATGACAGCTCAGAGCAGCCAAAAGACTGGTGAGCAAATCCATCCACAGCCCACCTGGATCAGCTATGCAGAAACTAAAACAAAACATATAGTGAATGAAAAAGCCTCCTTCTTCCTCAACGCTCTAGATAAGGCCAAAAAACGCCAAAAAGAGCTCTTTCACATCATCACTCAACAAACCTCCAAGCCAGCCATAAAAACCCTCAGATATCCCCAAAACAATATGAAAAATGTGCTACCTTTTTCAATGATTAAATCATGAAGACATAGCTTTCCCTCAATCACAACCTGACCTCAATAGGGGAACTCACTCCCAGAAGTGAAGACAACAATCCCCCTTCACACTCCACGCCTTCCTCAGCAACGTTCACCCCTCAGGACAACATCAAGAGCATCCAAACCCTAGGGTCCCACATAAACCAGAGTAGCTAGAAGATTTTCAACCCACTCCTAGAGGAAGACATATCTTCTCTGCTGGCCATGTCTAAATCTTCCTCCCGCTTTGAGGACCCACTCCCAGCCTCCCTGGCAAAAAAACTCAACAACGCCTTCACCCTTCTGCACAAAGATAATAAACAGCTCCATGAAAATGGGAAAGATGCTAGACTGTCTTAAACTCTGTCAAATTACGTCAAGAATCAAAAAACGGAAGCAGACCCAAATGACCACAATAACTTCAAACCAGTTTCCAATCTCCCCTTCCTGGCCGAAACCCTAGAGAGAAGCGTTCTCGCACAGCTTGACCAACACATCGAAAACAACAGTCTCCTGGAACTCCACCAGTCAGGCTTCAGAAAAGATGCAGCACAGAAACAACCATTCCAAACATAATAGATGACTTACACAAGTCCCTGGATACAGACAATTGGCGGATTTCGACATAGTCCACCAAAGGCTCCTCTTGGATCCCCTTCCAAAAAGAATTGGTGCAATGGCATGGTTCTAAGCTGGTTTGCACCCGTTCTACATAACTGCACTCAAAAAATAAAAATAGACAGTCAAACCTCAGATACGACAGAGGTAACCCGGGGAGTCCCCCAAGGCTCTGTCCTCTTGCCCACACTATTTAATCTATACTACTATTATAAAGAGAGAACACGCACCTTTGAGCCAGGTAAACTCGGGAACCACAGCGCCAATCCACACACCCGATACATTGTAGAAATTGTCAGGGTGTGCAGATGGACATAGGCTATACAATTTTTTTTTAAAACGTACATTAAAAGATATAACTTTTAAAAAAAAGTAGTGCCCTGGAAGTAGCGCCGGCCGCGACGCTGCTCTGGCCGTGACGTAGCGCTGGCTGCGACGTGCGTGATGAGGACGTGTGTGATGACGAGGAGGAAAGACATGGAGCTGCGGTGTGAAGTGAGGAGCGCCGGGCACGTCATGGTGAAGAGGAGCGGCGGTGAAGTGAAGATCGCAGCTCAGGTAATTTATTGAAATCGAGGCGGGAGGCGGGCGGGTGTGCACAGAGGGACAGGCAGGAGGAGTGGGGGCGGGAGGGAATGGGGGCGGTAGGGAGTCGGGACGGGAGGGGGTCGGGCGGGAGCGGGAAACGGAAGCAGGTCAGAGCGGGGCACTCTTTGCCGAGCGATTCATACACATCGGTATTGGAAAGCCTGTGTTCAGCAGAATAAACATATAGCGTGGAATCTACGGTGATGCTAAATAATGCATAGATCAAAATTCAGCAGTGCATCTACGGGGGATTTAAAGCGTAGATATTCAATGAACAGTGATGGATCAGCATGCATACATTAAAAAAGTGCAGCGTGGAGCGAAATATGGAATATCGACTGCAAATCATAGCCAAGAATAGAGCATCATGTTCCACGGGGACAGAAGTGCATCTTCTAAGACCTTGACATATGATCCGAGCAAATATCAAAATGCATGGACTTCACAAGAACCGTGCGTTCAGACAAACCCTTGCAAATGGTTGTAGAGTGTTCAAGGCGAAAATAAACATTGGGCGGCGGGCGGCGGGAGGTGGGAGCGGGTGTGCACAGAGGGACAGGCGGGAGGAGTGGGGGCGGGAGGGAGTCGGGCGGGAGGGAGTCGGGACGGGAGGGGGTCGGGCGGGAGCGGGTGTACTGCCCCCAGCCCCTTTCTGCCCCAGGCAACGCTGGGGCGGGCTGCTAGTATTTACATAAAACCTCTCGCAGCTATCCTCAACCAAACTAAAATCCCCTTCCATTTATATGTGGACGACACCCAGCACTACATGGAAATCTCCTTTCTTGAAAACATTCACCGATTACATGCCACCCTCAAAGAAATTCAACACTGGCTATCTTGCAACCACCTAAAGCTCAACCAAGACTAGACTGAAATTCTACTCATATCAAATACAAAGTAGCCCTCTGAAAAGCTAGAATGGATATACGCCATTGACACACTCAGCTGCTCTCTCTCACTAGTCTGTCAAATCACTAGGGATCACTCTGGATTCCAAACTGATCATGAATGATCATATTAAGAACAATGCGAAGTGTGCCTTCTTCAACCTGAAACTTCTGAACAAAATCAAATGCTACCTACCAAAGGAAGATCTAAAATCTGCCACACAAGCGCTGGTGCTGTCGAGATTAGACTAAAGGAATGCCACTCTCACAGGCTCAGCAAAATCCTATCTTGTGCCCATCAGAACCACTCTCAACACAGCAGCCAGAATGGTCACAGGAATCAAAAAATTCAACCACATCTCCCCAGCCCTGAAAAATGTGAGATGGCTCCCGATTGATGCTGGCTGCTGCTTTAAAACAGCCTGTCTTACCCAATAAACCCTACACACTGGAAAAAAACAACCTATCTCACTTCTAAACTCAAAAGGGCAGGACAGACAAGAAACCTTCGAAGCTCAAATACCATGCTCCTCACCCCACCCAAAACCCACAAACAAAAAACTCTGTCTCGCTGCTTTTTAAGCAATGCCATTAAAATCTGGAACTTCATACCAATACACATTAGGACCAGCCCTCCTTCCCATGCTTCAAGAGACTGTTGAAAGATCTCCTAATCAACCGGCATCTCAACTAGTGGATCATTAACCACCCAATGAGACAACATCCCCACATTCAGCTCTCCTTGGACCTCCCCCACAACTTCTCTCCTGTACTTAACCACTGACATGACTTGATCCGACCTACCTGAGTTGATTTGTCTTGTTACCTCGATATTAAATATTCACTGAGTTGTTGTATCTCGTTACCTTGATATAAACATTTACTGATGTAAAGTGCTCTGATACCCCCGGGTACTGCTAACGCTATATAAAACTCTTAAAATAAAATAAATAAAAATTGTAAGCATAATAATCCAGTTATTCCAAATTTGTTACTCAGAGACAGTAGAGGTGCAATATAACATTAAAAGGAGTCAGACTGAGACCCTACTGAGAGCGGAGTGGATTAAATTAGGCGCCAGGCAATAATGGCAGCTATGAACCAGGAAAACATAAAGCTGAACATCCGGTTTACAAAATTTGTTGCCAGAGCTCCAAAAACATTCGGAAAAGAAAAGGCAGCAATTCTTCCGCTGGCTGGTCCAGATATCACCCTGCAATAAAAACTCCAGCTGCCGCTGGCCCCCTTCAGCAAGGCCCACATGGACACTGTGTTCAGCATTTTAAAACCAGCTGTCATATTGACTTGTCCCCTCTTTTAAACTTTCGTAAAACTACTCTGTGACTGCCATGTTACTTAATGAGCTTGATCTGTAAAAGACAAATGCACATTCGGACAATTTTTATCTAATTTTACTGCTAGTCTATTGCACTACTGTTGTACTAATCAAAGTTCCATTTCGCTCCTTTTTTTTAAATTAATACATGTATACGTGAGTCATATGGTCTTAACATTTTTGTTATGGTTTTAAGTAATCAAACAATAAAACTTGAAATAAAAAAAAGAAATTAAATTTAAAAATGTAAATTAAGAGTCAGACTGAAGAGGGCCTCTTGCTGAACTTCAAAAGAAAGAAGTTTGAAAGTGTAGGATAAGAAGAGAGAGATACTCCTTGGGGCCAGCCAGTCACAGAACCAAGCAAACACAGCATGATGGAACAAACCCCCATAGGGAGAATGAGATGCAAGGAAGTCATATGGTAAGAAATGGAGCAAGTTTTTTATTTGGATAGTATTGGCCTATTTAGGGCTTTTGCCTTTGAACTGGCCTTCCTAACAAGTTTCAGTTCTGCCTCCTGCAAATTCACTAATACGCGTAAAAGCCTTATGTTTCAAGGTCAATCACAATCAGCGAATGTACATCCAAATCTCCAAGGTGTTCAATGGCAGTAACTTTAAATTTTTGATAGCAGAGTCAATCTTGCCCTTTTGAACTCCAGCACTTGGGCATTCCTGATTAGAGGAATAATTATGTATTGATGAGACCAAGTAACTGTGGTCCGCTTAGGGAAACTTGTATACATGCTGGACCAGCTCCAGTTCATCTATTTTAAGCAGTGTGTAAGAAACTAGATTTTTGGGGGGGGTTCGTGACTACTCAAGGAATAATCACAGCCTAGTCCGGGTGAATCCTCAAAGCCACTAAATTAACCTGAGCTTGGCCTCGTGGTAGCTATGTCACAGACCAGACAGGCTTAGATTAGGGCAAAGTGTATCCATTCACATGAAGTCTGAATTTACACATATGACCAGGCAAAAATCCTGCCCTATAGTCTCACCTTGTAGCTACACTGTGAACAAAATGCACTAACTTTGAAATGACTGAGCATTTGCACAAAAGGTGCCATCATAATGTACAGTACTTAAGTGTATGTGAGGTAAACAAATCTGTGTTTTAAAAATAAAACAACCATGGGTTTAAACAATGAACCAAGGAATATAAGGAATATAAAAATCCCTGTAAGTAAGCCAACAATTAATAGGAATACATGGTAATCCACCACAAGTAAACCTACTTGGTTTATAAGGTTTCAATAATTTTGACCTGAGCTCAACCCCTGGTAGCTATGGCTCAGAGCAGAGAGTTTTAACTTAGAAACTTTGTGGAGCATTTGAAAAAACAAAACAGTTAAAAATACAAAACAAAATAACACAATAGGAATCCCATGCCAAATAATAAAAATAGTGAACAATGTAAAACATTAAACAAAATGACACCAAAACTACAAAAATGTATTTATGGAATTTCAAAACAGTAATAAAGTAAAAATGCAAAACAATAAAAATCCCACAATACATTACAGGTGACACCAAAATGAGAAAAATCCAATAAGGGGAACCAGAGATATGAAGTTTTGCAGTTTTAGGTAGAAATAGTACAAAAAGAACAAAGTACCAATGATAGTCACTGGTTGTAGTAGATAACAACGTAGGCACAATTTGAAACCGACTGCATTGGAGCTTGGGCTGGATATACCAACCAGGTTCTTCCTGGTCAAAGATTTTACTTTCTTACTTAGTCTGTATGTCCAAATTCACTGGACTTCTAAACCCTTAAAGCACCCCAGGGGAGGCACTTATAGACTCACATTGTGCCACTGGTCAGCTGAGCACTTGCATGAAAAGGGCTCTTGTAGCTTGTTGCATCCATGTAGCTTTAACAGGAGGTCAGCCTTATGATCCTTTGAGTCCACTTCTTTGTCCTGGGTCCTATAGAGATCAGGTTCAGTCCTTCAGGGTTTCTCTCAGTCACAGGCAGCAGATCCAGTTCTATTCTGTTGTTCCTCAGGTTCAGTAGTGTTCTGAAATGGGTGCCTTGAGATGCCACATTTATGTCAGGCATGAGCTAATGGGTGGGAATGGGTCCTGGTCATGCACTACCAATGGGGTAAAAATTCCCAGACCTAACCCTACCCACGTGGGTGTTTTCAAGATGGCGAAAGCCTTTGGTCACACTAAACTTGGGCTCTGAGGGCTTGGTGTGTGTGTGATGAGTGTACTATTGATAATCCTAGTGGCCTCCCACATATAACAATAAAATCCAGTTTTGTGCAGCCACTATACCCACAATGAACCCATAGATATAGGTCTGGTATAATAAAAGTTGAGTTTTCCAGCAACCGGACAGTGAATACTAACCCCGGTGGCGAACTCCTCTACACCAGCAGAGTTTGTGGTGCTGTGCCGACTCCATTCTCCGATAGGAACACGGAGTTGCAAAAAAACTCTGACTCTGTGGCGGAACGGAGTTAGCCCCTGCACCACAACCCAAACTAAAAAAATTGGGAGTGGGACTAGGAAGGGTGGTGCGGAGCGGAGTTGCACAGAGTTTTTAGAACTCTGTGGAACTCTGCAGAGTGCCACTCAGCGGATTCTGCCCACCCTTAGCGATTACACGAGAATTGTTTTGATATTCTGTTTGCCTTTCTTTCAAGTGCGCCCTCAGCGTTACAAGTAAAAACCTAGAGACGGAAGTCGGGTGGGACAAAACAGGTCCTTCAGCAACCAAAAAGTGGATACACAAGAATTATTTTGACATTCAGTTCTTGGCCTTTTAAGTGCACCCCAAAGTGTGTTATGTAAACCCAGCATACATGTCAAGCAGGCCTTGACACTCAAGCAGGATTTGACACTGTAATGTCAAAAAGGATTCCCACAGCTTCCACCATATTTGATGAGGTTCAAAGGTGCCATCTATGCCAATTCAGTCAGCGTATTGTTTGCTCCTGCAAGGTATCTCTCACATTTTTCACAGCTATTCAAATGCTAATTACTAGCTGGCAGAAGTAGGAGAACAAATAGTCAGACAGGGAAAAAGTAATTTTCTAAAAGTTATGTTTCCTTAATATTTATTAAAAATTCAAATTCACCATTGAATGGAATAGTACTCAGAATAGTTGTTTAATAATTTTTCTAGCTAGTTCCACTCCCAGCATATAGTATTATGATTTTAATCTGAGCTATGGTTTACAACATAAGACAGCTAGACCTGCCACAGTAAAAAAAATAGCTTTTGGGCGCTTGTCACTCTAATGACATGTCAGTTTCAGTTCAGTTTATAACTTTATTCGAGCGTTTAAAAAAACATCATAAAAGTATACAGTTAAAAACATTACATATACATGATTCACAAAATGATAAACAGAGATAGCCTTGTCACATGGTGTGGGGGTTGCTGCACATAAATTTACGGGAAAACCATACTAAGTCTAGCTCTAATAGATTTCAGAATAAAAGTGGCAGTAAAAAAACATATATCAGGGCTTGAAAGTGAGAAAAGAAGCCTCATGGCGTTACCAGTGGTATACATGGAATATTTAAGGAACATAGGCTTGAGGTAACAAATGCGTTGCGCTTTATACAAAGGACAGAGTAGTAAAAAATGCGATGTGCTTTGTTTGGTAAAACTGTCACACGGACAAGGAGTAACTGGGTGAGATTTCATTGTTGGGAAGGCAACCAGGTTATGTACTATACCTAATCTCAGTCTTGAGAGAACAAACTGGTGGGACTGTCTGTGGATAACATTAAGGTACATAGGAATACCACGGCTATCATCATTCAATGACAAGTGGAAAATATGTGTGGAATATTCTCTAGTAGCATAACTTCGCACATCCGATTTCGCCCTAAGATAGTCATTTTTTAGTTCCTGTTTGCTTAGAGAATTCAAACAGGTGGGGTCGTTACATAAATCCATGTCAAACAGGTCCTTAACAGTCGAAACTACATATTTTAACCATGGGATACTTAAAACTTTATCCAAGAGTAAGCAATCCTTGATGATATCTTTGGTAAATGCAGTTTCCATCTTGGTAAAAATGGATTTCCATACCAGCAATGGCCTTAGTCCGGTAAGATCGGACAGGTAATCCAAATCTAGTTCCAAATGAGTTAAAACAGTAGATGCCGAGGAGGGAAGACAAAGCAGCCGTTTGATGAACTTGTTTTCTTCAATTTGCAGGGTCCTGGCATTGTAGTGTCCCCACACCCCCGAACCATACAATGTTATCGAGGTACATCTGTGTTTGTATATAGTCAGCATATCAACAATACAGCGGCTTCCTACTTTGGAGGCAAAGCGGAAGACGCCTGAGGATGCTTTCCCCATTCTGGCTTTGACATTAGTCTCCTCTGGAGCCCACGATTCTCTGTCATTAAAAGTAACACCCAAATAACAAAAATTGGTAACAGTTGCAATATGGTTTTCCTTAAAACAGAAGGGTTTAAAAAGTTTCAGCTTTTTCCCACACACCATGACAAACGTTTTGGAGTTATTGATTTTGAGTTTCCTTCTCTGTATAAAATCATAGAACCCGTCCATCAGTTTTTGAAGGCCTATAGGGGTCCTGGAAAGTAGGACCGTATCGTCGGCATAGAGTAATACCGGTATGGGGGTGCCTCCTACTTGGGGGGCATCAGCATGGATTTGTTTTAATTCTTGCTCAACCGAGTTAATGAAGAGTGAAAAAAGCAACAGGGCCAATACACATCCCTGTCGGATGCCAGATCTTACTCTAATCTTTCGTGTGCACTCCCCCTCTGGACCATAGCGAATTTGGGCAGAAAGGTTTGAGTAAAGTGTGGCTAAAAAATTGATAATATCAGGGGGGGCTCCCATACCCAGTAAAGTTGTCCATAACAGGGCATGGTCGACCAGATCAAATGCGCTTGAAAGATCTGCGAAACACAAAAATAGTGATCCCGGCTTGGCCTTGGTATACTTCCCTATTAAAAGGTTCTAGTTGATACATTGTTCAATCGTACCAAGGCCCTTTCTAAAGCCATATTGGGATGGGGCAAGAATATGGTTATCTAGGGCCCAATCTTCCAAACGTGCTAACAGGACCCTACTCAAGATTTTTAGTGAGGAATCCAGAAGGGAGATAGGGCGGTAGTTCTTAGCCTCTCCTCTATCCCCCTTCTTATAGATTGGGATAATAATGGATTCACCCCAGGTAGAGGGAGTCCTGTTATCCATAGCAGCGTTAAAAGCTATGGTCAATAATGGGCTCCAGAGGGCTGGATCGAATTTGTATAGGTCGATTGGTACCCCATCTGGGCCTGGAGCCTTTCCCCCTTTACTATTCATTATTGCCATATCCACCTCATGGATCGTGATTCTCGGAGTTTCAACTGGGGTAATGCAGATAGAATTAAAATTGGCAATGGACTCTCCAATAGGATCAAAGATCCCTGAGAAGTGGGACACCCAGCAATCTTCACTAACTTGGGCAGTGAGAACAGGGAATTCCTCTTTTTGCAGGAATGGGCTATTGATGGTACTCCAGAATAGTTTGCTGTCCCGGAGAGCTGCAGCTTTGCTCAGATCTTCCCAGGCTATTTCTCTTAGTTCTTGTTTCCTGAGTTTGAGCTCATTTTTGTAATTGGCCCTCAGAGATGTGACCGCTTCCCTGTCTCTCGGGGTTGTGGAGAGGGCAAGTTTAAGGGCTTTTAATGCCCTTGTACATGCTTGGTTAAACCAACCCTGTGTAGCCCGTCTAGTTTTAGCCTTCTTTGTGGTGAGGGTTTGCTTAATTATGGTACCCAACTTCTCAAAGTTATTAACAGATTGTTCTGGGGGGGCTTCCGTATCAAGGCAACTAAGTATCGTATTTAGGCCAGCTTTCACCACCCTACAATGTAAATTCTCTGATTTTTCCCAACTCCACTTGATGCGAGTCCCATTTGGTCTACATGGGATAATGTCGTCAACAACCCTACCGGAGAATACATCCCTATGGAGCTCACAGTATATGACCATAGTAAGAGCATTGTGGTCACTCAGGCCGAGGTCTAAGATCTGTGGGACCGAACAATGGGGAGCTACCCGGTTGGAGATGATCAGGAAATCAATGATAGAGGTAGTGTTTCTCCCCGTGAAGGTGGGCGCCAGGTTACCCTCATTATCAGGGGCATGTTGGTGGATGGATACATCAGATTTTAACATCAAGTTGTTAAGGGAAGTGCCATATGGAGAGTGTAAAAAGTGTAGTAGATTTTCCCCATTTTCCCCATCGTATCCACATGTAGTTGAATATGAGAGAGGGCAGGTTCTGATGTTAAAATCTCCCCCCCAAACAATATCATAGGATACAGTCGAATTGCAGAGAATAGAATCCAAGACAGATTTGAGTTCGTCTACTACAGTGGTACTGGAAGGGTCAAAGATGTTATTGTAATGATTAATCAGCAATAGATTTCTGTCCCTGCCTACTGATATTTCCAAAATTTGCGAATGGGACCCCACTATATGGCTTTTCCTTACATGTATAGGGAGGTGTACAGACAATAAAATCAGCAATCCCCCTTTGGCCCTCCCCATTGCAGATTCTACCGCATTACAGTTGTATGAAACAAAACCATCGAAGACAATATCTTCCACTGACCACGTTTCTTGCAGACATAAAATGTCAAAGTCCACAATGTGTTCCCTCCAACCCAGGGCTGAAACTTTTTGCCGCCACCCAGCAATGTTCCAGCTCACCAATGAATATCCCTTAAGCCTTGGGTCCTGTACTGTATTAGTGTGGGTAGTTGAGATAGAAGGTGTAGTATGGGTCATATCTGGAGGGATCAGGTCCGGTTCAGTGGGGGCAGCTGGGGTAGGAGTGATGGGAATGGTTTCCGAGCATTGTGTAGTAAGGATCATAACGGGTGAAATCTAGACCGGTTTGGTGGGGATAGCTGGGATAGGGGTGGGTAAATGAACCATGGGTAAGGCATCAGAATTAGCTAGGACATGGGTCGGCTCCAAGGAGGAAGAGACGGGGTGTAGTCAGTCTACTCCCTCTAGACCATCTAAGCAACCAAAGCGGTTATGATCCATGAAGGGGTGGAATTGGGGTGCGTATTGAGGTTGTCTAGGTGGTCTGGCATCATACGCTCGTTGCCTACCCCTCCGTTCCACAACGGTCCAGTCCCCTCTTCTCGGCTGGTAGCGAGTGTTGGTTGGTGGAAAGAAATAGGAAACAGGAAGGGTCTGGATGGTTGAATCAAAGGATCTATTGAAACCTGCACATATATGAGATACTGTGCGGGGGGTCTCTGAAACTAACGGTTAGGCAGTCCCCATTGATGTTTTTAGGGATCTTGCCTATCCAAAGAACCCTCCTGACCATAATAATTTCGTTGTGTAAGTGGCCCGGGAGTGGTCTGTTCCAGTTGAGCCATTTTATTACTTTATTTTTCAGGGAGCTAAAGGTTTCTGATTCCCCTGTTTCTAGTGGTGGTACTCCGGCTAAGATGACAGTAAACCGATTTGCCTCCGGTGGAAGATCAGGCCGTCTAGGTCTAGGGGTATTGTGTACCTCACTCGGTGCTCCCTGATTTCCCTCAACCGTATGGGCTGGTGGGTTAGATTGGCTTGGTTGTTGACTCACCACATTATCGGCTGTTGGATTATTGGGCTGAGGGGGGATATGGGTTGGTATGCAGGTATTCGGTGGGGGGATATTTAGTTGATTCGGATGCGGGTTGGGAGGAGCGGGAATCAAAGGAGTTATGATAGTCGGAGGGATATGTTGGCTCTGGAGGTTACCGAGGGTGGCTAAAATGGAGGCAGATGTTTTCTCTACATTGGATATTCTGGAGCATAGCCTATCCAGTTTAGCCTCTAATGGGGATATGATTGATTTAAGTAAGGCCACGGCCCATTCCATGGATATTTCTCTATTCGGGAGGTGGACGTCAGGGGAATTAGTGGTGGTCTGGGGTGGTACCTCCCGCACCTTAGCAGATTTTACAGCCCTTCCCGTTTTAGTTTCTTTCTTGTTATACACTCTTTTCCGTTTCCTAACTGCACCCTCTCTTTCTCCTTGGCTCTTATTCTCTGTAGTACTCACATCAAGGTGGGATGAGAGGGAGACATTATTGCTTACGGGGACACAGTTAGGGTCAGCCACAATGTCAGTTGGGGTAACCAAGGTAGCCAAGGGGCCAGGATCTTCTCTAGGCGGGGATATTGTCTCCGCAATAGCAGACTGATCGCTATTTCTATTGGGCGTTTTGGCGTTAGCAAGGGGTCCTATGGATGAGCGTTTAAGAGAGATGAGTTCAGTTGACAAACGCTTTCCCAGTATGACTATCTCCTTGTCTATAATATTATTAGCCCTTATGAGGAATTTCTCCATACCTCCGGCGGTTGACAGGCTACCAGTTAAGGAGGATTTGATCCTATTGTCTCTGCCAGCCATAGTCCTTAGAAATGGAGACTCACACAGGTTAGAGGGGAGGCCCGGTCCGGTCACTCCGGGTCACGAACGGCCACAAACGGTCCCGCCCTTGTCCCAGGCTTCTCCCGGCGCCCTCCCGCGCGCTCCCGCGCAGCGGGGATGGCGCTTCCCTTTTGTTGCTGACTAATTGGTCTCTAGGGGCGGAGCCGGCAGGGAGAGCAGCCCAGGTGGACACGGGCGCGCGGGGACTCCTGGAGCTTGGAGTCCACCGCTACACACTCGCAGCCCTGCCGGTCTTAGGTGTACAAGCAAACCCCTTCCAAGTGCCAGAAGTCCGCTCCCAGCCGCGAAGCGGGACCCGCGAAGCGGGTCCGGCGAGTCGTGGCGATAGAAGCAGGCAAGCGACAGCAGGCACCCTCGGCTCCCTCCTCAGTTCTCCAAACGCAGGTCCGTTGATAACAGGCAAGGAATCCACTGATGTCAGGGCGGGACGCCGCTATATCCTTCCAGGTGGGGGCGGAGCCGGCAGGGAGAGCAGCCCAGGTGGACACGGGCGCGCGGGGACTCCTGGAGCTTGGAGTCCACCGCTACACACTCGCAGCCCTGCCGGTCTTAGGTGTACAAGCAAACCCCTTCCAAGTGCCAGAAGTCCGCTCCCAGCCGCGAAGCGGGACCCGCGAAGCGGGTCCGGCGAGTCGTGGCGATAGAAGCAGGCAAGCGACAGCAGGCACCCTCGGCTCCCTCCTCAGTTCTCCAAACGCAGGTCCGTTGATAACAGGCCATGTCAATATTACATTTCTACATATCCTACTTTTAAATACCACTGTACCTTTCCTTATGGTAAACAAGGCCTACACAAGGGAGGTTTATAAATATTTAAAAGGGAGGTTTTGACCTGCCAAAAGGGTTTATTTTGGCAAGCCGACTTGCAGTTTACACTGCTACTGTCATGCTACACTGACAAAGTTAAGGTATATAGGGTCATGCAAAATTTGAAAAATATCAAGTTATCATGCAGAAAAGGCAGATTTCCTACACAGTGTATAACATCTATATGGTGATACCTTCCCACCATTCGACTCATGGCATGGCTGAATTGTCTATAAGTGAAGGCCTGGATCAAATTTAAAATGCTGGCAATGGTGCACAGAGCACTTTGGGATAGGGTACAGATTATTCTTAAGCACAACTATCAAAAGTATAAACACACTTGATGTTACGCTCAGACAAAGAACTGCAAGTCTCATTCCCACATTCCAGAAAACGCAAATTATGAGCATCTAGAATTTTGTGGCTGGGGCACAGTGGTGGAAATCACCTCCTATTGTGGTTTGAGAAGAATAAGAAGCCTTTAAAATATCTGGGAATTCAATGAGTATATTGTATAAAGTGGAATTTTTTATTTATTAAGCATATTATTTATGTATTAAGCATATTATGTTGGTGCCCTTGATGCCCATACCTCGTTGCTGCGTCTTAGATGTATGCTGTGGAGCATGCAGACATTTTTTAACATTAATAATTTTAGAAAAGGTGCGGAAAGATAATTTCATTTTTAGGTCTCGGCGTCAACGCGCGGAAGCGCGTCTCCGCCGGAGATCTTTTGTCAGCGACTATGCTTCCCAGGAGACAGTCCCGGCCGCGCGCATCCTTCCAGGCGATTTGTAACTGGAACGCGCGCTGTGGCCAGGCGCTGTCTCCTGGGAAGCGCAAGCACCACACACGCATGCGCATACACACACACACAAGCGCCCATGCACGCACGCACATACATACATACATACAGAGACACCACCCCTGACACATACACACACGCGCGCACACACACAAGTGCACCGAGGCCCCCCTCCCCCCCGCCGTCACCGTCGCACACATACATACACACACACACACACACGAGCATACACACACACACACACACACACGTGCACCAATCCCGCTCCAGCCTTTTGGAACTTACCTTACCTCAGCACGCGGCGCCCAACCTCCTGCTGGCGCGGCCCCGGGGCTCTACACCGCTCACAGGAGCCCCGGGCCGCGAGACGCAACGACTCCGCCTGCCTCCTCTTCCGGTCTGAACGTGGCCCCGCCCCCGTCACAGGCGACCGTGCCTGACTTCCGGGGCGGCCACGATACTAAGAGACTGCTGGGGACAAAGTGTGGTCTGTGGAGTTACAATGGCTGCAAGCAAGGGGTGAGTGTGAAAGTGCCGACCTTATTTATGTTGGCGTCGTGCGGCGCAGCCAGCTGTAGCATTTGATTAGTGCCTAAACAATAGCGATGCGGGCCACGAGCGGTTATTTCGCAGAACAAAGATGCATTGCAGATTGCTTTATGTCGCATCCATTGGCGCTTATTATGAGAAGTGTACGGGCCTGACGGAAAGTAATTGCTTTCCGCCGGTGTTTTGGTTGGCTGCCGTACATCAGGTAGCCTGTGTTTTCTTTGTATTCACGGGCGGCTTGTACAAGAGAATGGGCTGATTTCCCACAAGGGCATTCACGCTAATTAATTTAGTTATCTCAAGAGCTTAACAAGTTGGAGCCCATGCTGGCCGAGTAGCGGCGTTCTTCCACAGTACAATCACTTCATGGTATTTAAGATTAAGCGATGTTCCTTCCCCATGCGAACAAGCTCACGTGGTCATCTCTGGGCGCGTCTTCGCTTCCCTCGGATTCTAACAGGGAGGTGTCCGCTTTCTGTATTTTTAGTGGTGAGTGGTGAGGGCAGAGTGGTGAGTGGTGAGTGCAGAGTGGTGAGTGCAGAGTGGTGAGTGGTGAGTGCAGAGTGGTGAGTGCAGAGTGGTGAGTGCAGAGTGGTGAGTGCAGAGTGGTGAGTGCAGAGTGGTGAGTGCAGAGTGGAGAGTGCAGAGTGGTGAGTGGTGAGTGCAGAGGGGTGAGTGCAGAGTGGTGAGTGCAGAGTGGTGAGTGCAGAGTGGTGAGTGCAGAGTGGTGAGTGCAGAGTGGTGAGGGCAGAGTGGTGAGTGCAGAGTGGTGAGTGCAGAGTGGTGAGTGCAGAGTGGTGAGTGCAGAGTGGTGAGTGCAGAGTGCAGAGTGGTGAGTGCAGAGTGGTGAGTGCAGAGTGGTGAGTGCAGAGTGCAGAGTGGTGAGTGCAGAGTGGTGAGTGCAGAGTGCAGAGTGGTGAGTGCAGAGTGGTGAGTGCAGAGTGGTGAGTGCAGAGTGGTGAGTGCAGAGTGGTGAGTGCATGAGTGCAGAGTGGTGAGTGCAGAGTGGTGAGTGCAGAGTGGTGAGTGCAGAGTGGTGAGGGCAGAGTGGTGAGTGCAGAGTGGTGAGTGCAGAGTGCAGAGTGGTGAGTGCAGAGTGCAGAGTGGTGAGTGCAGAGTGGTGAGTGCAGAGTGGTGAGTGCAGAGTGGTGAGTGCAGAGTGCAGAGTGGTGAGTGCAGAGTGGTGAGTGCAGAGTGGTGAGTGCAGAGTGGTGAGTGCAGAGTGCAGAGTGGTGAGTGCAGAGTGGTGAGTGCAGAGTGGTGAGTGCAGAGTTGTGAGTGCAGAGTGGTGAGTGCAGAGTGGTGAGGGCAGAGAGGTGAGTGCAGAGTGCAGAGTGGTGAGTGCAGAGTGCAGAGTGGTGAGTGCAGAGTGGTGAGTGCAGAGTGGTGAGTGCAGAGTGGTGAGTGCAGAGTGGTGAGTGCAGAGTGGTGAGTGCAGAGTGCAGAGTGGTGAGTGCAGAGTGGTGAGTGCAGAGTGGTGAGTGCAGAGTGGTGAGTGCAGAGTGCAGAGTGGTGAGTGCAGAGTGGTGAGTGCAGAGTGGTGAGTGCAGAGTGGTGAGTGCAGAGTGGTGAGGGCAGAGTGGTGAGGGCAGAGTGGTGAGGGCAGAGTGGTGAGGGCAGAGTGGTGGGGGCAGAGTGGTGAGTGCAGAGTGGTGAGTGCAGAGTGCAGAGTGGTGAGTGCAGAGTGGTGAGTGCAGAGTGGTGAGTGCAGAGTGGTGAGTGCAGAGTGGTGAATGCAGAGTGGTGAGTGCAGAGTGGTGAGTGCAGAGTGGTGAGTGTGCAGAGTGGTGAGTGTGCAGAGTGGTGAGTGTGCAGAGTAGTGAGTGTGCAGAGTAGTGAGTGTGAAGAGTAGTGAGTGTGCAGAGTAGTGAGTGTGCAGAGTAGTGAGTGTGCAGAGTAGTGAGTGTGCAGAGTGAGTGTGCAGAGCAGTGAGTGCAGAGCAAGTGTGCAGAGCATTGTGTGCTGTTGAGTGCAGAGTGCTGTGTATTGGCAATGTTAATGACAATGCCCATTTATTTTTGATTTAAAGAAAAAAAATGTCACGAGCAATGCCAATAGCTCTACCTTTAATGATGCCGAGACCATTGCATTGCAAATGCTTGTTATTTTAGAGTCCGTTCAACTTGCTTTAAAAGCAGAAAAGCTACCCCAGTTTGCTCCAAATTTGGACTAAATGCAAGTGCAGAGGACCCACATATGCTCCCCACCATTGCAAAATAAATCAAACAAAATCCATGTCCTTGAATGAACTTGGTATGCATGATAATAGGTGGCTACCAAAAGACTACCTTAACAGATGTTCATGCTTTGTGTTTAAGAAACAAATTGTATTTCAATAACAATGTGGAATTCATTTTTTGTTTACTATTGTTCCTAAACTTATATAAAACACTAAACTGGATTCACAAAGATTTTTGCAGTGTACACCAGACTTACACCTGAAAAATATGCTTCAAAGAGTAAGACATATATGTGCATGAAATCTGTGCATGCTTACTGTGTGCAATCATGAATATATTATAGTCAATTAGATATTGACTTAGTTCAGACCAGATATAGTTTAGACAACTTTAGAGCAGTGGGTGTTACTGGTGATCTCTGAAGGGTGGAAACATAAGCTTTTAACTTTGAAAGTGCTTACAATAATATTATGACTTTTCCCACACTTCTCATATTTAAATTACACCTGAGAAGTGCAGGTGTATCTGCATCAGGCAGTGTTAAAGATCAGAAGGTCGGTGTAGGAAGAGGGATATTTAATGGACATGTGTACAGAAAAAGAAAAATGTAATAAAAGCATAAAATATAAAATTAAAGTTCCCCAAATGTCCCAATTCTAGTTGTGTATTGCACGTAGGCAGTTAAAACACAGGCACACTGAGATTGGCACTCATTGTAAATTTCATGCAATTATACAGATAATGTATTCAATAAGCAAAATACATTTGTATGAGTTGAATATATGAGATGGGTCAACTACTCTTGTATGAGTTGAAAATATTTTTGGGTGTATTTAATCACTTATATAGTGCATATATATAGGATCTAAATGATCAAACATACATTTATGAATGTTGTATTTGATTTAAGCCCCTATTTCCCATTAGAGTTTGTATCAAAACATTCTATAGCAGCCATGTTGCCCTTTATTGCATCTGTCTGTATACCTGAAGAAGACTGCTTCATGTTTAACTACCCAGATCAAATTGTTTCTACATTTTGATTAAGTATACCAACTGAGTATCATTATGAGATAAAACAAACAATGTAGTTGTTGAGGTTAGATAGTAGTATAATTTCTAGACTGTAAGCATAGAGAAATGCACAGCATAGCAACTGATTTGAATAAGAAGATTATCCATGTCTTTTAAAGAGTGTATTGGTAGTATAATATAATATGTATCATATTTAGGGCCTGATTATGAGCTTAGTGGTGTGGGAGCGGGTTGCCATGCCACCGCCCCATTCTCACAACGTCTAAATCGAGTGCACACCACCTGCCAGATTACAAGTTAATTTGTGGTCTGGCGGGTGGTGCTTTGGCGGTGCCTGTTAGCAGGGCAACGCACTGAGAGCGCCAAAGCACATTCCTGCACGGCATGGACTTTGAAGTCCATGCGGTGTAGGAACTGGGGGTGCATGTAGACAGGGGTGCACACCATGGGCCCCCCTGCATGCAACCCCAGTCCAGAGTTTCCTCACTGCCATGAAAACTGTGGTTGTGAGAAATTCATAATATGCTTGTCGGTGCTGCAGTGACACTGCCAGCATATTGCTGGGAAAGACTGCAGAGGGATCACGGATCGCCAACAGTTGTGGCAGTCCTGTGGCGACCGCTGCACTCGTAATTCAGCGGTCGGATGGTCAGTGCAGTGGTTCCTGCCACACCACCGCAAGTTGGGCGGTCCAATGGATCGCCAAACTCATAATCAGGCCTTAGTCTTCAATACTCATCCTCTGGGGTGCTTCTTCCCCTTCATGTGTCATCTCTTTCCTCTGTTTGCAGAGTGCTAAATTTCAATGGTCACTCACAGATCTCCTGAGCTGTCCCTCCGGCACTCAGTTGTCTGTAGCAGAAAACAAGGATCTCTGACAAGAATGTGCCAGAAAGCTGGAGGGTGTATTGCTCAGGGAGCACTGGCACACCAAGGCATATGGAAGTTGAAAGGTTGAGCCTGCATTTGACAATATGGAAAAAATCCTTTTGTACCAATGGAGAAACTGCCACATCAGGTAAAAGCAGGACAACCTAGGAAAATCAAAGATCTACACAATCGTGGAGCACTGGTAAAAAAATCATTAAGCAATGGTTGCCGAGATATTTCAGACTCTAACTAAAGAGATCCAAGAAGTTGTGTATGCTGTATTAATACCTCAAATTAGAAAAAAGCATGCATAGATAATCAAGTAATCAAATTTATGGATGGATCTCACAAAGAGCCTCGAAACGTTCCTTGAACTTACTGGTGGTTTATAAAGTCTTCCAAGTGTTAATTTACAATATACAACGTTTTTTAACTTTTACAATTTTGTTTTCTTAATTGTTACAGTTGTTTGAATTCTATGAAAATGGATATATACATTTTATTATTTATAAAGTAAATTTTTTCTAAATCAAACTAGGGGGTCCATTAGGATGGTGGACGGATCGTCACCGCCATGCAGGCAGTGGCGATCCATCCGCCATCCTTGCCCGTCCGCCACCTTTCTTCCCCCCGCCATATTACAATGGCGGGGGGACCATGGCGGAGGGGAATACCATCTGCCGCTTTTCCGCCGCGGTCTGATATGGTGCTGCCAGCCATATTAGGATGGCCTTGGAGGAATGCCTTGGAGGAATGCTTTGGGGGCCCGTTGCGGGCCCCCATGGTGAAGGGGGGAGTGGTGGGTGCACATGCATTTGCATGCACAATGCGGCAGGCACAGCGCGGTGCCTGCTGCTTTGTGCATGCAAATGCACAGCATGCATTTTTAACTTTGCGGCCTGTGCTGATTAAAGCAGCACCCGCCCCAATGTTAAATATACGGGATGTGACCGCCAGGGTGGCGGTCACATCCTAATTCCAACAGAGGGAACAGTCCCTCCACCTCGGGGGTGGCGGACGGACGCAGGCCCGTCTGCCATTATAATCGACCCCTAGGTTTGGATTGAAGTGTAGATGCAGTTTTAGGGGCTGTATTGATTTTTTTAAATAAAATATGTTTTATTGATTTTCTGCAACAGAACATTATCAGCTTCAGTATTACAACACATTTCAATAGTGATACTTCAATAACAGTAGTTTGAACGGCTTGGGCGGGATGTCCGGAAAATTCCTGCCCCCGACAAGGAAGGCCCATTGCGCACCCTGTAACATCACACATGTATTTATTAGAGTGCCCTTTTCCACAACTTAGATCCAAAATTTCTGTACATCATATGGTCCTTCTATGAAACACAAAGTGGCTGAATTGATTATGTATACAGCATAGTAATAAATGTGCCACTAGTTAGTTTAAGTAATTAATGTAATGATGTTACAATAGTCACCCAAATAGCCAACACATAAAAAAGACAAATTATACATACTTAATTTATTTCATGACCGCCTACGATGTGTTTGCGCTTGAGTACAGTATTATTCGATTTCTGTTATTGACAGAAGCCATACCCATATACAGTTACTGAGCCTAATTCATATTATTCAAAATCAATTATTAATCACTATCGTTCCAATGATTTTTGTTTGATCCTCTGGTCTAAATCCAGTTATTGGTTGCTTTCCTTTGAATTAGAGTGTCCAATGTTACATTCAATGTTGCCTAGCAGAATGAAAATGAGGAACTGGGTAATTAACTAGGTATTTTTCAGTCTATCACTGCACAAATTAAACATTAAATATGAATTTTAAGGTTCCAACAGGACCATAGATTAACCCCTCAATTTACATATTAGTTGCATTACATTGAAGAACCACTTCATAATGTATTAATTCTGTTCATTTAAGTTTCTAATTGGGATCACGTCATAGCACACAATACCTTCAAGTTGATAATGTAAGCTGGATAAGCATCTTTTGATATGGACCAGAAATTTTTACTTTAAGCAGTAACAGTTACAAAACATACCGCTAATAAGCACATAAACAAATAAAATAAAAATAAATCAAACATTTACTGTGATTGTATATGTCACACAGTTTTACACAAAGTATTTCTGTCTAAAATACAATTCCTCAGATATAAAAAGTCATTTCTATCACAAAAGCCCTTATAGTATTAGAGAAAAAGTTATAACTATTGCTTCTAACTCAAGGCTCCCATCACGCAAGGTTAGTTAAGTCCTTTCAGTTCACATGAATTAAATAGTTTTCCCAAATCAGTCCTTCTGTAATTGTAACTTAAAAGGAATAATTGACTATAAAAACAAGGAAATCTACATACATTGAAAATAATTTGGCATTTTACAAAACATACATAACTGCATAAACACTGAATTAAATGACAAATGTATTGTTTTACAGGTTGCTTAATCCCCAAAATCAAGTCCATGAAGAATAACTAGCAATGGCGGTTGGCATGTATCTGTGAATGCTTATCGGTACAATAATCAAAATCATACAAGTATTCCTTGGACCTGACTTCTGATATCAGTGGCAATATATAGATGTGAACTCCAACCTGCAACCTGCTATATATAGCCCTACAAAGCTCTTCTGGTGAACAGTTTTTGGATGTGTG
This sequence comes from Lissotriton vulgaris, assembly GCF_964263255.1. Lineage (NCBI taxonomy): Eukaryota > Metazoa > Chordata > Amphibia > Caudata > Salamandridae > Lissotriton > Lissotriton vulgaris. The sequence continues at coordinate 194,274,402 of NC_141699.1, forward strand.
TTTTTCCACAGCTATAATATATTTAAAACCAGCATCCTTTAAAAAAGAAAATAAATTATTAAATTGGATTCTCATATTATTGTGGAGAAAGTTAATTTACACTGCACATTACTTGTAAAGTGATATATAGAAGAGGCAGATTGTTGTAAAAAGAGAACAAATTTAATTTTCTTCCTGCGCATATTTCCTGAAGCAAAATATGTTTTTTTAATATGATTTTTCTCTTATGAACATAAATAAATGTAAGCATTAAAAATGGTTTTTCTGATATATCCCATCAACAGACGCATTATAGGATAAGAAATTACATAAATGTCAGCTAAAAGATTTAAAGTTATCAGAGGTATCAGAGGTAAAATAAATTGGGACGGTGAACTACCATGGTAGACAGATTATTTGAGGACCATAAAAAAGGCAGTTGGTTAATAAAAATTTACCAGATTTGTAGGAGTACACACATGGTTAAAAGTGTTAAGTAAAGTGTTACAAAGTTATTTAGAGCTTTGCATAGTTAATTAGAATCTTAAACATGCTTTAAACAATTAAACTAATTAGAGTATGTTAGTTAAAAAGTTAATAAATATTTACTTCAGAATTTAAAACAAGTAGTAATTGATAATTTATATATATATATATATATATATATATATATATATATATATATATACATATATATATAATGCTACGCATGTTATTTTAGAATTGTTCTTTATAAAGTCACTATTTACTAAAATGTTTAGAGGTTGTTTCTAAAGCTTTTTGTAAAAACAAATGAAAGATGGATTGGTTATAGAAATTGTTATAAACTAATCTTAAAATACATAATAATTACGACATTTAGAAAGGTAATGAAGCATTTAAATTATGTGGAGCCGTTTGTGGCAGTGTATACACTATGTAACTATTTTAAGCAATTTAAAGTTATTACTCAAAAAACATTAGGTATGGTTTTGACATATTTTACGCACCTTTTATCTATATTTATATAAAGTTGTAATTGGAAGGTGAAAGGTTTGCATATTAGCTTGCCTATTATTATAGCTAGGATTTCTACTCTTAAAATGTTACAAAATATATTAAATGTTTTGAAAATGTTTGTTACTAAAGAAAATTGTTAACTCATTAATAAGTGTTTTAAATAGTTGTAATAGTTTTAATTTTTACATAAGTTACTAGTAAATGTCTTGTTAGTTAAAACATATATTTTTAGTTATAATATAAAAGAAAATAGTAAGAGCAGTAGGAGCATATAAAAAAGGTGGACTTGTTAGTTAACTGATTTTTAAAGTTATTTTGGAATTTTAAAAACACTTTGTAATATACTTTAAGAATTTGTATAGCATTTTAATTGGAAGTCGAACGCTTGCTAGTAAATTAGGTATCGTTCAAAAGTTGCTCATTAATTCAAAATATATGTGTTATCATTTACAGTTTACAGAAGTGAATAGAAGGATTATAACATTTGAATTGACATAAAATTGTTACAAAAGATATTTAAGGCTTTAGAAATGTGTAATGTATTTTAAAGATAAATAAATAAATAAATACTGAGTTCAGAAACTATTACTATATTTTCTAAAGTGCTACAAAAGTTATTTATGACTTTTTAAAATGCGTATGATTAAACTGTTTGGACAGATTCACAGAAATTTCACAACCTATTTGTCGACATGCAGTGCATTTTCCACACCCTCAAATATGTTCTAAGAATTAGAGCATGTGAGTGTGCCTTTTTGTATTTCTGGCATCTAGTACAACAATTTTGCAAAGTCAAATTTTATGAATTGAGTAATAAATATGGTAATAAACAATGTCAATAATGCATTTAAGTAAATAAAAAAGTATAGATACCTGGACTTGTTAGTTAAGATATAAAAAGTAATGAAGAAATTATTTTATAAAAAAGATAGATTTGTTTTAGGTAAACTATTTAACAACTACTTAAGATATATAAATGTGTTAACTGATATGTTAAAATAGTATTTTAAGTATCTTTAAACCACTGTTATGGAAAGCTATTTTTTAAATCGTCACTACTGCTTAAAGGTTAAATAAGTTATAAAAAAGGTTACAACAGATAAAATTGGTATGGTAAGTGTCTCAAGCATTATTTAAGAGTTCTAAAATGTCCATTGGTATTAAATGTTAACAATTAATTTGAAGCATTTAGCAAATCTGGACAAAAATGTAATGATAAAAGAATATAAAAAGTTAGTATTGTTAAAGGGTTTTAAATGTTGAGTTTGATAAGCATAGATAATAAAAAACTAAACAAGATTGTAAAGTCAATATTGTTAATAAAAGTAAACTATAATTAAATTCTAACCGTGAGACAATATTTGATTACTAATAGGAAGTGATATAAATGATAAAGTACCCTCTCAGAAATCATGTTTACAATAATAGTTATGCCTACATCTTTCATACAATTCATAAAGTATTCTGATAATATTATTTTGTCTAAATCATCTTAAGGTGATCAATTTAACATGTTTTTTGTTGGAGGAAATAAAAGATTGTAAAGGTTATTGGTCCTTGGGGGCCATCGCTAGGAAGAATAATTCAGATATTAAGCACATGTTTCAGATAAAAGTAGGAAGAGGAGTTCCTTCTAGTCCAGTAACTCCGGACAAAAGCTGCATGCTTCATACAAGGAGATGCTATCTTAATTGAAGCACAATAGCTGAGGTGTTAGTCCTTACCGCAAATCCTTAAATGTGTGTGTCAAATAAAACATAGAAAAATAAGAGGGACATTTGTCACTTTCACCCCTGGACTTTCAGTTGAATGTAAAGTTATATTCTTGCCCACATTCAGCAAAGAAGGAAGTATTATTAATTTGTGTAGATACACAGTGAATGATCTTCCATTAGTAGCATAAAAAATAGTATCTTCTATTTGCACAGAAAGGCCAGCTCGTTATATTAAATTATTATTCCATCGACATATGGAAGCTTAGTTTCCATATGATGTGACATGCAACTTATCACAAACAATATAGCAATATAGCAAGGACTGTGATATGCAGCAAAATCCTGAGAGTCAGCCATGATCTAGCCAAAAACTAACTGGCTAGCATATTCCTAATAAAAGTATTGGGTACACTCAAGACAATTGTCTTTAAATGTTATCTAAAAAGTGGATGATTATTGAGTAATACCAAACCAGAGATTTCCCAGCATAGGGTATTAAATGTTCTTAAAGGTCTGTACAACCTATAATGGTTGTTTTTTAGCCATAGAGAGCATAGCATTTGTAAGCTTGTAAATAATGCATTTTTGTTTTGTTCATTTTCAATTAATAGCCAATCACTGGCCAGACACCAGTTCTCTGACTGACATAAGCCAAATCCTTCAATTCAAGCAGCCTATTTTTAAACTTCACAGGGGATTTTCTTCTGAATTTAGAAGGATGTTAATTGCTTCTCCTCTATTAATTTTTTATTGACATCTCACATAAACAAAATAATTTCACATATATCTGCAGCGAACAATTAGATTCTCCATTCATTAACCACTCATTACATATTATGTGGGTCAGGCTTGTTTTGAGCTTGTTTGCATAGTGTACGGTGTTTATTCATCTGAAATACAGAGAGACACAGAGAGAGAGATGGGGTAATGTGAGAGCGGAAAATACAAGAATACTTGCAACTTTCTAGAAATGGGATGTCCCAGTGACAGGAACTTCTATTAGTCAGCACATGAAAAATAAGTTGAATGGCTTTCTCTAGAAAATCTTACTCTTTCTTTTTACTTTATCTGTGATGAGGAAGGATATATTTTGTCAGCAATGATTGATCACTGTATCAGAGTTAAATATAAAATTGTTCACACTGTTACCACATTTAGGATGATCTAAAGTGTTATTCTCTGGCCTGCTGCAATTCAAGCATCAATTTTGAAATCTAGCAGGCAATAATCAGTTATTACTATCATGCAGGAGGAAGAATGAAACCACTCTAAAGCAGGAGCGATGGGCTGCTAGTGTACATATGATTCTTGATTTAAGATATTGCAAACACAGATTTTTAGTGGAGCATTATATTGAGTGTTTCAAACTGTTGAGACAATAATTTATAGTGGGGATTGAACTTCCTTTTTTAAGGCTAAGCAAATGATGTACCTGCTGTTAAAGTCCCAAAGTCTGGATTGCTTTTGGAGAAAAGTCCTGGATAAAGAACAGTATGTGAAACTCAGTTTGATCATTTGATGAGCAAGCAAACTAAATACACTTGTATATTTCTCCAAATCACATTAAAACTCTATGGTAGACTATAATCATTCCTTTCAAGCTTCTTTAAGGTCTCTCAAAAGTAACCCTTACATAGGTATGGCTCAAAGTCACTTGCAATTGTCATCTCATATAATATTTCATTGTAGTCTGCTGTAAGTCAGCCATTTGTGATAGGAATACCCTGAGATAGGTCACTCACTGGGTAGCAGGGAGCGGGAACTCCTCACAAACAAAGGCAGGTCTGCTTTACAACATTTTCAAATACGAATAAATAAGAACATGTAAATGCAGTTATGATACAACATTCATAGTAGAATTTGTTAATTGTGAAGAAAAACTCACTCAGAAATTCTCCTTTTACAAATGATAAAATGTAAACTCTCCATACATTGTCTCTAAAAATAATCATAATACTGAGAGTGACTGAATATGATGCCATCATGGATGATGTCAATACTGCTTAGTAGATGTAGTCACTGTTATAGTGATTCTTATTAACATAGCATAACAAAAACCCTTGGTCTGTGAATTAACCATACTAGAGACTTTTCGCACCAGGGTTGTTCCACTAAGACTATTTCATTTTGATGCTAACCTGTGAGGAATTGGTCAAAATTGGATACAATAATCGCGATTCTACAGTTTCCCCTTTAGTTAACAGAAAAATGCTATGTATTTACAAAGTCTCAGGACATTTTCTTCAGGTGCCTCACACAAAAAAATTATTACTGTATGCTTCAAAGTAAAACATACAGTGAATACCATAGTGGAAAACACAACTTGACCTCTATGGTTTGTCTTAAATCTCAAATGATGAAATAATTATATAAAATAAACTCCTATATACATGGAATGGCATTTGTTTCAATGCCTACTTGATTTCACTTTCATATGGCATTGTTTATAGGAAAACCTTCCCATGTCAAGTGTTAAGATTGTTTTTGGGTTGGAGGCCAGGTTAAACCTCTACATTGGCTTCATGTATTTGGGTAACTGTGGCTGGCCTGCCAGAGCATTCATTTAATGGGATTTCTTCTGTAGTAATAGCCTTTTCCCCACTGGAATCATCATTGGAACCACCTTTTGCAACTGGTGTATGATCAATTGCTGCTTCAGCTGGTTGGTCACATTCACTGGTTGATGTCTCCCCACCTTTGTCTGAGGAAATTGACACCTCAGTCCCGCTTGTTGCCTCCTTAACTGGTTCTGATTTCTCTGGCTTCTTTGTCACAGCTAGTCCATTGCAAATGTCTTCACCTTTTACTTTAACATCCTCATTTTTGATGTTTTCCTCTGGCACTGGCTGCTCCTCAATCTTTGCAGGTTCACCATTTGCCACTGTTTTTGATGGGGATTTGAGGTTGTGTGCCACAGCTAAAATGTCTGCTTGAAGTTTTTTAGTACAGTCAACTGGCTCCTCTGGCTTGATATCTGAACTCTTCTCGGGTACTTCACTGAAAGCATGTGGACCTCCACTTTTGTCTTTTTCATCAACATACTTCTTTTTGGGAAATGATGAAGGATAGTAAGCTGTAGCCTGATTCTTTTGTCTGACAATGACTGCAGCACAAACGATGAAGATCATCATGAAAACCAGAGAGCCCACAACTGTCATCAATAACATGTACTCCTTAAAGAAGTCCAAAATGCCATCAAGTATATTCTTGCCAGTGGTTGTGCCATTATATGAGTTTTTAATTTCATCTTCTGGGATGTCTGTTGACAGAACATTGTTCAGAGGAGAGGTAGGTAGTGTACTATAGTCTCCACTTCCTCCATTGTCATGATCCGTTGGTGTATATCTTGCCAAACAGAGAGGTGCTAACAGGACCATGAACATACACAGAGTCACCTGCACAGACATGGTACCTAGAGAAAAAGCACAGAACAGTGAATGTTAATAATCTTAGTATGAATCAGCATGATTTGTTATTTAAAGAAACAGTTTCCTAGTTCATTGCCTTTATTAAATTAATGGATTGGTCATTCCAAAAAGCATAATCAATGGTTCAGTGCATGAGCAGAAACTCAGTAATCCTATGTTTGCTTATACAGTCAACTTCCACATTTCTTACTGATCTCTAGTCTGTGTGTGTGTGGGGGGGAGGAAGGTGTTCAGATGGACCCCTCTCCAAAGAGGCCAAAATGAAAAAAATGTACATGTTTTCCGGTCAGTGCGGGCCTGCGGGACTCCTGCAGGAGCCATCACAACCCCATGTGACCCTAAGGGACTCCCGCAGGAGCTAGCATGGATCCTTCTTGCGTCCAATGA